>NC_089770.1:35956361-35975501 GCF_040412425.1 Macrobrachium rosenbergii | reverse complement strand
ATAAATGTTTGAATATCAATTTTTAAAGGGTAAAATCTGAATTTTATATAGACATTCATATATTAAAAACGTTATTATAGGATTTCGAATATAAAGATAATTAATGACTAAGCTATTACCATACAATGGAATGAATGAACTTTGGGTTTTAGAAATGCAAATGGAGAGGAAGTATTCAATTATGGAAGTGCTTCAATTTGGGCCAAATTTCCAAATAATTAAAATATGGACTTAAAAATTTAGTACTCAACAATAAAAATGCCGATCTCTATAAAGACTATTGTATGAGTTTCATAACTATGTATCTTTGCGTAGAAGTATAATATTGGTTATTTTGTTTGTTTTATCATTCTCTTACGTCCTCTTAGCTTTCATCCTAAGAGATATATAATAATTTGGATTAATGGGAAACTTTATATTCAAAGAAAGGAGTTTCGGGTTTTATTTAGGACTGTGTCAGTTGTGCACACACACAAAAACACATACACGTACAACAGAGAGAGAGAGAGAGAGAGAGAGAGAGAGAGAGAGAGAGAGAGAGAGATTATTATTTATTATTATTATTATTATTATTATTACTATTATTATTATTCGGAAGATGAACCCTATTCATATGAAGATGAACCAAGCTTCCAAATAATATTATAGTGTTCATCAGGAAAAAGTAAGAGGAGGTAAATGGAAATGCAGAAAGAAGAGATCTCACTTATTAAAACAGAAAAAATAAGTTAATAAAAAGATAACAATCAATACACAAGGAGAACAGGAATTGTATAAAGTTGCAGCTTCGATTCTGAAGTTCCAATTCATGAAAAAGTAACAGAAAGGCGTTCAAACGAGCGACAGCAAATGTGTCCAGTTCCAACAGAGTGGTGGCTGTCTATAAAGTCCCACTGACATCTAACAGACAGATGATTCCAAACACCAAAGCAGCACCACTAATTCCTTTGATTAAACAAAATGGTAAAAAAGGAGTTGAGTAAATGGTGACGTTGCAGAATTGCCCGATCTCTCTCCCAGTTATTCAGCATTTGAGTAAATGAGGGGATAACCCACATATACAGGGACCAATCCTCAAACTTAAATGGCAAATTCAGTGATAATTCAACACAACTGGCTGTGAGCATTGAACGGCAGTCAGCAACGGCGTTGGTCATCAGGGAGCCGGGACGCACAAACAAGAATCATGCAAATTCCACTGTTAAATCATGCCATTGTAGCAGCTATAATGCATTTATAAGAAAAAATAAAATATGATAGTTACAATTCTGCAGAGATGGGAGAGCATAGCTGTCAGCTGAATGTAGAAATGACGGAAAAATATAAAATGGAAAGCAATAATATCGTGCAATGAGGCACCTTCTTAAGTTCACGTCTTCAGTCTGTCCATGTGTAAATAGCAAATGGTCAAGCAAAGGCAATCATTCATAAGGATAAACACTCTGAAAATCGGAAGTGTGGAGTCTTAAGAATGAAAAAGCCATGGCATAAAATTAATTCTTGTTTTTGCTTCAAATAAAAAAGTCAGTGACCATGATCAGTATGTAAATTGCACAAGAACCACCTCATGGAGAATACCTGTGACATGATAAGTATTAACAGATTTCTAAATTGTTTACAGTCAAGAAAGTAGGAAAAAAATTAACTGATAACAACTTCTCAAAAGTAACAGATTTGTAAAAACCATTTTACTAAATCTACAAAAAAGTTTTTGTAACAAATTATCAGTTGCTAAAACTAAGTGGTATAAAAACCATCTTCACCAGAGTGGCTGCACTTCTCATAGTGAAATACAAAGTTTGGGGTGTAACAAACCATGAGATGGGTAACTCTACTAAGGAAGGAAGCCTGGATGAGGCGAGAAAAACGATGCAATAAAGGATACCAGAGTGGCTGCATTCCTCGGGGAGGGGAGGTCGGGGGGGTGAAATACAAAGACAGCGGGGATTTCAGGGATGGGGAAAGGGCAAGAGAATGAAGGGGTGACAGATGTGTGTCTAGATAAATATTGAGGAAATCTAGAGCAGCCTGGATGAGGCTTCTTATCCTCGAGGTTTCTAAAGGAGAATCAAGATGACGGAGGTGATGCAAGCGTGAGGGGAGAGGAGGGGATTTCAGTTGAAAATAGCATGGAGTTAAACTGGGATCACATGAATATACCAGGGGGAAACAGTTGGGTGAGGGGAGAAAAAACTTTTAGGAGGAGGGGGAGGAAGGGGAGGGTTTTCAATAAAATGTGTGGGAACATTTTTATAACCTAAAAGTCGGGGAGGGGAGGGATTTGGCTAAACCAGGAATCTCAAAAATGATGCCATCTTCTTTCAGGAGGGGAGCAAGTAAACATATTAGGAAAGAGCTTCAGCCAGGATGAAATTACGATTTTACAGCAATCTGTATGGATGACACACCTCTGAAATCCACGAGAGGACAAGATGCAACAGCGCAACAAACATCCAGCCATTTTCTAACAGACTTCTTTGCAAACAGCCTCCGAGCGAGATTAATTATTTGGCGTTCAGGAGAACGACTGATCCCCGGTATGAACTAATAAACTGTTTGACGTTGCTTTTACTGACTCTTCCAGGTTTAGTTACTCGACACTCCTTACAGAATGAGGTGATTTCTCATACAGAATTTGATTCCCCTCCTGCTTCATAAGAAGTCTAAGAATATGTAAATTTTGTTACAAATATTACTTTCCAACACAAAACAAGCTGTGATTGTAATGGTAATATAATCAGATTTAAGCAAAGTGTGTTTCAATATAAGGCGAAATATAAGGCAAAGAAATTTCAGAAGCGCTCCTCTCCAGTTAGAATGATTTGCATTTTTAACCATTATCGGAAATAATACTTGTCCTTCCGATGACATAAATTTCAGCATCTCTTTCTATTTTTGTTCCGACAAAACTCTTGGTAGACATCAAGTCTTCTCTAAAGCTATTCAGCAGTGAACTAATAAGTCGACGACTATAGTTAAGAAAATAAAAGTAAATAAAGACTAAACTTATGGCTTTTGCACGTTCTCAGAACATATATGTTAAAAACCAGCCACAAAAATCTTGACAGAGATTCTGCATAAAGATTCCACTTTTGAAAAAATCAAACGTTTGACGTTGTAACAAGAGGAGAAACGGATGGCCCAAAAGGGAAGGCCATCTGCCTTTCTTATTGGTTCCCCTTTCTCCCCCCTCCCCGCCCCCAACCCTCGCCATCAATTTATTTTCCTTTTTCTGGTCATTCGAACAACATCCGTTTTGAATATATAAAACTTGTTTTAATCTCTGATTATGAGATTCCCCTGCTGTTGACGTCCGACAAACAGGAAAAGATTTACGAGAGGTTGTTCTGAGAGACAAATGATGAATGGCCGAGGAGTGTTCTGCAGAGGCTGGGAACAAAGGGGGATTTTGACAGCCATCAAAAATAATTGCTTTTAAATCGTTGTACAGAACTGAATTGTCATTTCGCTTATATAAAATAAACTCTAACTGTTGATTTAGGATAAAAAAGAAAAATTAAGTCTTTAGATGCCAATACACCATTCACATTATTTGCATATATTTAGTAACAAAGTCTCTAATTAAAACTTTGTAGCAGTTTACAGTTTTTTTTTTTTTTTGCAGACAGGTTCTGTTCCAAATATCATGAGACTGAATGCTTCATTAACTTTTGAATCTTACAAAGAATCTGACCTGACGTCAGGAGGTAAAGTCTGACAACCCTAACCCTCATACCAGGGAAAGGCTTGTAATTTGAATCTTTACAAAGACTGGTCATTTATAAATCTTCAATTTGCAAATGTGATTTAATGTTCAGCACTTCTTCTGAGGACCGATTTTATGTCACTTAAATGAAGAGTATTACGTAGTCGCAAGTTTTAAATCCTGATATATTTTTGTACTTTTATTACCAGTAACACATAAATAAAAATTCAGTTGTAGAGGTTAATAATACCACCTGTATTTCCCAACTTTGAATGATATTCCATTTCGCTACTCGTTTTCTGAAACGTCGTCCAGATGCCAGGAATTGTGGAATGGTTCCTTTATTGCGTCTCCTGACCCTGACGCCGAAATGACAGTGAAAAACAACTTTGTCAGTGTCGAAGAGAGTCCGTATCTTGAACGTCATAATTTCTTCTAGGGCCATAAAATGTAGTCATTTACTGCATCATAAAACAAGTTTATGGTCCTGGATAAAGTTAGGAGGAAGACACCTCATGGAAACATTGACTTTATTCCTTCCTTCATTCTCAGACAAAAAGCAAAAAATGTTTCCAGGCATAGTTTCAAAGGAAGATATTTTTTAGGGTAAAATCAGAGGGGAATTTGCTCCTGCAAAACATTGATATTAACTGTATATTTATGTTTTACAATTTACAATCTGCTCATTAGAATTGGGGTAATTTGTGTATATCTTAGGATGTGAATGGAACAACAATCATTTCTGGAAAAAGCTTAGATCAGCATTTTCATGAAACTGTACCTCGAGAGAGAAAGATAGAAGCAAAACTTGAAAGCAACTTTATGTTCAAATTTGAGACCATTTCACCGAAATGTCGCTGATAAAGCTGTTATTTGCGTCTTGTTTTTTTTCTTGTGAAGGAATGTTATTTTTCCTGTGATTTTCTCTGCATAACTCTGAAAGTAGTGACGATTTTAAAGAACCAAGATTAATCTTCACTTAGTTAGTGCAGCTAGATAATGATGACGATGAGGATAATGATAACGATTTTTTGAAAGAACGACTGCAATAATAAATATTCGAACTTTACTACCTGATTAAAAATAATTTGTTAATATCGTAAACCAGACTTTTTAAGAAATCTTTTAATTTTTTTTATTGAATATTATTATATTAGGAATAGCTTTGCCACTCATATATTTTCACTCCATGACTTTGGTCCTTGTTTTGTTTGTGCATGCAATATTTCCACCAACTAAAGAATTGTTTTGACATTTGGTTGTCCTTGTAATAACGTTTATATTTACATGGAGAGTCAAGGATCTTCTTGATTAAGTCACCTCACTACCAGACTCATTAGAAATTGTTCCATGTATTACTATTATTGCTCTGTAAAAGTGATGGTTTATACACAACCTATTATTGTTTTTATTTTATTTAACATACCAGTTCTTTATTTTCATTCTGTTCTTTACTTCATTGTGCAAAGTGTTCAAGAACTTAATTATATTCTATAACAGTTATATAGTTTTGGTATGTTTATTTCTGCAGAACTCATGTTTTCTCATAGCCTTCATTTTGGTCCTAGACCCTACGTCAACTGTTCTTGGATTTATCCTCCTTCTTCCTTCCTTGATTCCTTCCTTCCTTTTAATTTTTACTTTTCCTGTTCTGCTTCTTGTGTCCAAGATCTTCAATCTCCTTTATATTATTATAGATTCCCCTCATGTTATACATGATTTGCTTAATTGGTTTTATTTTTATATTTTAAGTTAATAGAATTTTTCTTCCTCTATATTGAATTTTAAACTTAAAACTAATCAAATATTGAAAATACATGAAATGGAATATAAAATATAAAAACCATTCAACATATTTTTAGCAATAGCTTTCTCACTTTCAACAATACCACCACTGATATTTAGACGTTTATATTTGCTCTCTTCTTGATCAAGTCTCATTACATTTTACTTTTGCTTTTATGGGTAATTCAACAAAACCTGTTTTTTTTTTTATTTACAATTTGGACAAAGACATTTTGCCCATAGTTTTAAACTTTTTATAACGTTATGTTTTCAAGATATCCATTTCTGCAGTTGTTTTCTTAGAATGTTTAGAGTCAACTTTACATTTAGAGCCTCCTTCTTCCTTCCTTCCTTCCTTCCTTCCTTTATTTGCTTTTCATTTGTTCTGCTTCTGTGTATATATACATTCTAATATCCCCTCGCCACGATTTGCTGTTGGTGTTATTTTTTCCGAATTAGTTTTCCCTCTCTTTCCTTCTAATCTTTGAAAATATCAAAAATCCTAAACCATAAAGCAATACAGAAACAACCTTTGCTCTCTATTACATTTTACTTTTTGCTTTTTATTGGGTTCGAACTTTTGTTTTTAAAAGACAACATCGTGCATGTATCTTCAAGACCCTAGTTTTCCCTTTACATAGTCCGCCTATATGTATATATATATAATACATATATATGCTATATATATGTATATATATCAAAATCATAAAGCACCAGAAACAACCTTACTAACCATCTTCCCGGAGTCTAAATAGCTCCAATTCTAACCCCTCTCTAATGTCACAGCTTGAATTAAAACTACGGCTAGACGAAACTCACGTTCTACAAAAATACAGTTTTATTCCCAAACTTAACATGACAAAAAAAAAAAAAAAAACAATTAAGAAGAGAAGGCCAAAGACTGTCCTTAACTTCAAGCAAACAAGTAAGTGAAAATTCAGATTTTCAGACTGGCGAGTTCATTTTGACACCAGCCATTTAAACAATCATTTAATATCAAAGTCTGTCATGACCAAAGTCATAGTTATATCTCAGAAATTTCATTAACATGTAACCACTAACAAATCCATCTGAGAAAAAAACAAAGGGTCACCTTTAAAATAAAGCATAATGACATAAAGACATAACTCTAGAACATTCTCCCACCACTCCTGTAAGGTGGAGATCCCGTGACACGATACAGGTCAATAGGGTCAACACTCGTGACTACGTGAGTCACCTAGATTTCCAAGGCCCAAATTCCTTTTGCTCTTCGCGAGAAATGCAGTTTATAAAACAGCCTGGTATATGCTGACACAAGCGTTCATCTCGCCCCAAGATTTCCTAAACACACCAACACTGTCAGACATTCCAT
Source organism: Macrobrachium rosenbergii (assembly GCF_040412425.1). Taxonomy (NCBI): domain Eukaryota; kingdom Metazoa; phylum Arthropoda; class Malacostraca; order Decapoda; family Palaemonidae; genus Macrobrachium; species Macrobrachium rosenbergii. The sequence goes on along the minus strand of NC_089770.1, from coordinate 35,968,656 downwards.
CAAGGACCATATGACATACATTACAATGCCCCACATACTATATACTTATTGTTCTATATGAACTGTCAACACATATGTGTGTGTGTGTGTGTGTTCTGAGAGCTGAAGTTCATATAGTTCCTGCCAATGTTCAACATTCTTTCCCCCCCACCCTCTCCTCAGGACCACAACTTATACATGTACTTCACTGGCTCCTCCGGGATCAGCTAAACTTCTCCAGTGACCATTCCTCTACTACTTGGCCCACTCACTGCCACCCATTTCCCCTAGGTTGCCCGAGAATAAATTTTGTTTAGTCTTTGCTATTTTAATGTATTTTTACTGCAAGTTTTCCTCGTCTAGTGACGTTTTCTAGTGAAACGTCGCTTTCAAGTTATCTCAAATTTTCTACACTTCTCCAGACCAAAATGCTATGCCAAAATATTTTAAAAATAGCTGAATAACAATTCGTTGCAACGATTTAATGATTAAAAAATCCAGTTATTTATAATGATCTCTCCTCATTCACAAGCACATGAAGTGATTTCGTTCCCTTTCGTATAATTTCTGTTTTTTGATGACATGTAAATTTGGAATGCGGCGCCTTATTTGAGGCTGGTTTTGTTTCACGCTGAGCCTTCAAATCGTTTGTCATCTGTGATTCCTTTTACTGGTAGTCAATGTTTAAGACGTCTATCGACTGGCAGTTGTGCTTGTAGTTTCTGTAGATGATAAATAATACCAGCCACATTGGTCTTTCTCTCTTTCTTTCTGCTAATTTATATATGCTTTGATATTTTATATATATATATATATATATATATATATATATATATATATTATAATATATATAATATATATATATATATATATATATATATATATATATATATATATATATATATATATATATATATATATATATATATATATATATATAATGTGATAGATAGGAGAGAGAGATAGAGTGAATTATAAAACCATATAATAACAGGAATTTGTTGTGTGTCGTAGGTTTGTAAGTACTTTCTAAATATGGATTCAAAGGCACTTAAATCCATGTTAAATCCACTTCCCTAACTATGAAAACTGACACATTCATATGCTGTCAATGGTTTCCGTGTATCTATTAAAAGTTCCTCACGAAGGAATTGTCAGTTCACAATATGCATTCCATCAGTCACTTCCTGCTAATTGGAAGTAGAAATTTGATTATCTTTATTTTATTTTATTATTATTTTTGCCAATGGAGAACCACTAGGGAAATTTTGTGTGGAAGCGAGGGGAGGAAATGCATTCCAAAAATGTTAAAGCAGCATTTCACATTATGCAAATTTTAGACAACTTCGTTACGTCAGGAAACTCATTTACCAGCTATAAAAGCATGCTGAGAGAGAGAGAGAGAGAGAGAGAGAGAGAGAGAGAGAGAGAGAGAGAGAGAGAGAGAGAGAGAGAGCTAACTATTGAGATCACGCAACTGGGTGTTAGTTACCCAACACAGCAGACCAAACTGCTTCCAGTTATTTGTACTTGGAAGCACTAGTGTGATCATTCTGAAGATTTTTTGGTATAATTGGTACCTTGGAAGAAAAACAGAGATGTTTCTCTTTTATCCATCATTTTATTAACATTTGTGGTTTGCATTGCCTATTGGGCTGTGAAACTGTTTGTTTGCCTGTCATGTGTCACGGCTGTCTATCATTTATCATTCTTTTCCCCAGTATGCTTCTTTAATGCATGGAATATAAATGATTGCATGTTAGTACTTTGTGCTTTTTAGCAGTGTTAAAAGATTCTTAATTACATATTATTTCGATAAGTATCAATAAATCTATCCGTGTTTATAGAAAATCAACGAATTTTAAGAGAAATTAGTGATTGGTCATAATACTGCCAAATTGACCGATCATTACTAAAGCACTGATGAACTCTTTAAAGATCCAATGTCTTCTCACTTATAAAGGGACTAACTATAGATTTCCTGTGATGGCAGACAATTATACTTCCTCTCTTCACTCTTAAAAATTAAAGCCTTCCATACATCTAGGCTCCGCCTCTTGTATTCACCTCCCGTAAGGTAACTTCAAACAAAATCTCATCTACTTTGTAGTTTATTCAACTTTGTTTTTGAATTCTGATAATGACAGGTTGTTTTAAATGCAATTATAAAGATATAAATAGCAGAAATATTATATATGCTTTTGAATTTTTTTTTATTAATTGTTGCTCATTCTTGTTTGTTCTTATTAAATTTTATTTTTGGGATGACAACTTTCTTCTCTTTTTTGTGTGCTTGTAAGTGCTACTCTCAACGATTTTTTGCTTCAAATTAATTTGTGGATGAAGAAATTATTCTCTTTTCTCTGGCTCTAAGTTTTTACGTTTTATACGTTATTACGAATGATGATATTGATTGTGTTCTAATATTGTTTCGTGGACAATCAAAAATATGTTATTTTGTTTCATAATATTTTATCGTTTGAAAGGGTTTGCGTAGCTTTCGCTTATCTTTGTTAATTATGATTCATCGTAAAAGCAATTAAGGCTTTGATGAACAACGCAGTATCATTGTTTATCAATAAACGCATTCAAGAGCAATTATTTTTGTTTTCATTATTAGATCAAAGGACCATTACAGATTCATTTGCTTTGTCATCGTCATTTAAAATGGAATTTGACTGGCCTTATATAATGGTTGACTTGTCATCTGTGATTTTATTTCAGCCGACTGGACCATTCTGGCTATTTCAACTGCTCATCATTAGGAGCAATGAACCGGAAGGGGATTTTGAATGCAGCTACATTATTCCCAAGAGCTAATGTGGAAACTGACTTCTGAAATGCAATCTAACTGACTATTCTATTGCGCGAAAAAATCTACATGACTTCAGGTAACTCATTTTATATCTGTTAGTTTAGATCAAACCATAAAATTACCTGATATTTCTGAAAGCAGGCAGTTGGATACAAGGATGTTAAAATCATCGAATTTTAAAATTCCAAAGAAAGGGAATTGCTTCTCTCTATTTTAGAAAGTGTGTCCACAAATGACACTTCATCCTTTGCTTGTTCGTGTAGCTTAACCTGGTGGGAAAATTGGTAGCATGTGTCAAAATGTATGCCACGTTTTTAAGTTTGTGATTTTCTTTTTAAATTCAATATATAATTATGATTTATAAACAAGATCAATTTCAGAGAGAAACACATATACAGACATATATATACATACACATATACACACACATATATATATATATATATATATATATATATATATATATATATATATATATATATATATATATATTATATATATACACATACTGTACATATACCTTGTTCTAGGCTACCAATTTCTCGATTAACTTATAATAAAGATGAATATCTGATACTAACCACCTTGCTCATAGACCCAAAACAGCGGCACGAGCCTCTTCGTAAATTTATCTAAGCAGAGTACAAGTGTAGAGTAATGCACATAAACATGAATACTCAAAACTATTCAATCTCAGTTTAAAAACAGATTTGAGTATTCCTAATGGGAAAGGATTCTCATGAAACGAATAGAACAAAATATACAATTTAGGCCGGAGGCCAATCGCTGTGACTTATGAGGTCATTCAGCGCTGAAAGGAAAATTGAGAGTAAAAGGTTTTATAGCTGTAATAGTAGCAAAACCTCAAAGCAGTTGCACTATGAAACAATTATTATTAGAGGGTAGGAAGTCAGATAAAATAGAGACTATCAACTTATATACAGTTAAAGAAATGAAAGGGGTTTCAGCTAGGGGCCGAAGGGACGCAGCCTTCTCTTGATAAGGGTAGGATTTAAAGGGCGACGAAGGGGTAGGAAGAACCTATTGCCTGAGGACAACGTCCTAAGAATTTCTTCCTGAGTTTGTCCAACTATAGTGGAATGTCCTTGAAGCCCAGTTCGCGAGAAATGCATAGTCTACATACGTACCTAATGCCGCTGTTAAGCCGACTGTGGTCCGTATCTATGCTTAGTTAACGGCACTGGTAAAATATACGTACTGAACAGTTAACTGAGTTTTCATCCACAATGTACGTGGAATTTTGGTTACCCACAGTCTATCCAGTCTATTATACCTCGTCTTCTCGAGAGTAGAGGAGAGAAATAAGTGTTATGAAGTGTTTTTCCTCCCTTCAGTCAGACATGAAATGACCAAGACAAATTTCCAAGAAAAAAATTGTTTCCAGTTCTTCTTTACATGAGTCTTTTCACTGACGTCTCAGTTCCAAGAAAATAAAACTAGAAGTAGAAAACTCCCCCGATTTGTTTGTTTACGCTCAGCTCTGAATATTGGGAGAGGAACAAAATTTATGTGTTTGTCATTAAGGACCGACTGAGCTGATCAACAGCTCTCCAGCAGGTGGCCTGAAGTTACCTGTTATTTTACGCTCATTAGCACCAATTCCACGCCTCCCTCAACAGGACCTACAGCTATCAATTGGAATCCGAACCACATTATTTATGAATTTTATATCACCAGAAATAAATTCCTCTAATTCTCCATTGGCCGGTCGGAGAATCTGAACTCTCCAGCAGAGTGCTAGCTGAGAATTTGTACCCACCCTCCAATGAGGAACTGGGAGTGGAACAGAGGGCTTATGTTTGTCATTAACACGACAATGTGAGTCAAGAAGTCCCTCTCCAGCAGGTGTGGTTGTTGTCCTGTTAAATCAGCAGCTCATCATAAACAAGAAAGTCTAATTTCCTGATCAGCTGATATCAAGTGCGTGATGGAATGCTTATATCCGTTTAATTTGTTGTTATAACATTTCTCAGTTGAGTTATATAAACCAGCTCTCTCACCCCTATTTTGCTAAAACGAATTTGTTGGTGTAATGTAATTGTTCTAAACAAATATAATGTGGAATCCTTGCTTTAACAGTCAGGAGTGCATTTTCCTCTCCTCACTTCACACACACAAGATTTCACACAGTGGTTCTCCATTGGTTAAAAAATATATAAACAAAAACTAATTTCCCTTAATAATTAACCTGAAGTACCTGTTGGAATGCTATATACTGTCAATTCACTTCATGGACACTTCTCAGGTTTATACATGGAAACCACTGGCTGCCCATATAAATGTCAATTTTCATAGTGTTTTTAAACAAGTTAAGTGTCCTTGAATTCAAATCACGAAAGTATATATATATATATATATATATATATATATATATATATATATATATATATATATATATATATATATATATATATAAATAATATAAATATAATAAAGAAGAGAGAAAGACCCTATATTAAACTGAATTGTATTTTTAGCATCTACAGAGACTGCAGGCACAACTGTAAATTGGTAGACAGGTGTTCATTTGTGTAATTATGAGTAGTTATTAGGTCATGATTAAAATAATGATGACGTACTAATTTTACTCACTCATCGTGAAAACTTTTTGGTAACCTCTTATAAAGGAGAAAGAATACCATCACACAGAGAGAAATTGCCATTATTCCCAGGTTCCTTTTGTCGCCTATCGAAATTGCAGCTATATTTCCGAGACTTCCACACCTAGACGTCCAATATGTTCCCGAATTCCTATCCTGATTCTGATTTTTTTACATAAATATCCGATTCTTCTATTTGCTTTTCCCCTAGAAGATGGCTCAGGTGTAACTCTGACACTCAGCAAATAATGTGGAATGAGTTTTCTAACCCCTTACGCCTTTCCATCATGGCTGCTAACTGACCACCGTCGACTAACAACCAGGTACAAAATTGCCGAGGAAAAAAGAAGCAGAAACATCAAGGGATTTAACGAAACGTGAACACAACTCCCTGCCTAATCCAGGAATCAAACTCTGACCATCGTACTTTTGGGGCAAGTTTAATAACCCCTATACCGTAAAAAAAAAGTCTTCCTGCAGGTAAGTAGTCAGTAATAATAGGAATACTATGGAAGCATCTGTAACAAATAATTACATTTATCAAAAGTATGTCTCCAAAGAGCATTATCTTGGTACAACACTAGTCGAATAATCTCCCGGAAAACATGAAGACAAATATATTTGAATCAAATAAGCAAGTTAAGGAATTCCTAAGAAATCATTAAAATTTAGTCACTAACAAACTTTTATATTTTACAGAGTTTATAGAACCAGAAACTACATTTAAAACTATGGTTTTGGTGTGTGACTGAGTATTCATTAGATGTTACTTTGAAATGCTGATCAACGCTAGGTCTCAAATATTTCTGAGAATAACAGCGGAAGGAAGCTTATTAACTGCTTGAACATAGTTTTGGGCATAATGGAAGGGATGAATAAATCTCTCATCTCTCTTGGAGAAGGAACTAACAGACAATAACAAATGAGTGCATCATGTTCATTAGCTCTTAGATTTCAGGATGCCATTATTTCCACGAAAAAAAACAGATCTAATCATATGGAATTCAGATCAGTGCTAAAAGAGAACAACACTTTTGGAGAAAACAAAAGTTATTTATCCCAACGATTACCTCAGGGCCACGCTGCAATAATAACATATAAAAGGTTTACAATCTTATTGTGATATTCCAAAAATACTAGGAAAAACCCTGAAACTAACAGGAAGAAAATGTTTGGAAGCATCTTGGAATATCGGGGGCAGTAAAACCGTCCCCTCGACAAGTTCTTACTGCAAATAGACCTCATTTCCACTTTCACGTAACAACATTTTCCTGCGGTAACTATTATTGAGGCACTTTGTATTTCCATTCTCGCTGCAGCAGTTCCCACATTTATATTCAGAATGAGCATTAAAGAGTGAGAGTTTCCATGAACACATTGACACATTGCAATGGAATTTTTAGGAACAACAATTAGAAACGTCATGAATGTTTTGCAGACTACTTTTGCTTTCCAGTATTTGTTCGTTTGTGTCAATTGATGCAGCTTCAAAATATCTAGCAACCTACAGGAGAGGTGTCCTACATTACTGAAAATGGGATGGTTAATGAGGATTTCGTATTATCTATATAATTACATAACATTTTTTTAATACGGATTAGTCCAACACATCAGCGGAAATGGACGTTTTCAGACTGAAATTTTGTGCTTCAGAAAATGAAATCTAGACGTAAGTTGACGTTTATCATTGAAGAAGCTGCGTAATGCATCCAGTATGTGAATGCATCCCTCGGTTTCTAATATTAATAAAAAAATGCATTTTAATATTAAAATAGGGTGCAAACATACAAACTCTCGCTTATTATATATGGAATCCTATTTACCGACAAGAGGGCAATGAAAACGTGATCCCGATTAAGAAACCATTTTAAAAGAAAAAGAATATGAAGCCAGGCAAACATAAGAAATATTTTTGTTTCCAAAGAGGACTGAATTTTTAGATTCACTCATTTTTGTAGCTCAGAGCGATTCTCCCGAACCTACGAACTAGGTTCAGAATTCTCCTAAAATGAAAGTAAATGAAGTATCACTTGTACGGTAGGTATATCTCTTCTGTTAGAGAATATGGTTTTCTTCTATTTGCAGAAACTTTATGTAAGTTACGTTTTAATTATTTAAATTTTTTCGACTGTAAAGTCGTTCAATTTTCACTCCTCACAGTTACTCAAATTCCCAAGCAAAACTATTTTCCGAAGCGTCGTTTGGGTGGGAATGCTTCCGTGCTGCAGTAGTCTTGCTTCTTCAAGGCCAATTCCACGTCTAGAAAGTTCTGATGTTTTAGGGGCGGTTGTTGCCCAGATCACCCAGACGAGACGTCACTGCACTTGACGCACCACTAACGTTGGGAATCTTGAAGCAGAACGGAAAACTCTCATTTTTTAATCAAAGGCGTTGTCTACATCCACAGCTTTCCGAAGAGCTAGTTTTTTTTTTTTTAATCACTTCCTTCCACAGTTCGACCTGAGGGTAACTCGTATTTCGCCTTCGGTCGCTCTCTCGTTTTCACAGACACCCGACTGGGTTCCTGTTCTTGACTGTCTCGTATTTCGTCTGGTTATCCTTCCGGGTCGGTGGTTGATTCTCCCTCGAAATCCCCCGTTGATACTACTCTTGGCTCTCTGCCAGATATATCAGACATATTTTTCAACGCCCTTTCAGTTAGTTTTTTCTTCCACGGGCACTGATACCCAATGTTATCATGCAGAAGATTTTTATAGATATTGTTTAACTTCTCAGACAAATTCTCAAGCACACACACATATATATATATATATATATATATATATATATATATATATATATATATATATATATATATATATATATATATATATATATATATATATATATATATATATATATATATATAAAGATATAATGAATTTTATCACATCACTGCGTGATTCATATACAAGCATTAAGCTAAAACGTCCTTTAATATTCAATTCGCTCTACCTCAGGAACTATATATTTTTTCATATATATTACCGGAGGGAATTTTTAGTTGATAAGTTCTTCGTCGTCTCGTGGGCTCCAACACGGAAGACAAGAACTCAGGACTGCAGTGACGCGCCGTAAACCTCCCTTGACGGCCGTGGTTTTAAGGCGCGTCACTGTGGTCCTGAGTCCTTGTCTTCTGTGGTTCAAGCCACGAGACGACGAACCAAATTTCCACTGAAAATTTTTCCCTTTTAGTTAACATATGAGAAATATATTATATCTGAGGTAGAGGCAGAATTGGATGTTAAAAAGGACATATGTAAACAATGTATATATATAAATATATATATATATATATATATATATATATATATATATATATATATATATATATATATATATATATATATATATATATATATATATAAAAACATAAGTTTTTATTCACAAACACTTATATCGTTTAATAACAATTCGCTCTACTTCATAAATACCTCGATAATCTGAAATCTGATACTGGATGCCATTGGCAAATTTAATTTATCACTTTTCTTAACTGCCGTATTTTCTAGTGCAGGATTCCTGTAATCTGTATTTTGTATCGGTCCGATAACACACAATTTCCGATCCTGAATTCTTTGAATGTGACTCCAGTTTTTACTTGCAAAATTATTCAATAAGTTTTTCAAGCAACAGGACGTAACGCATTAAAACCATAATTTCATATGTCACTTTACACTTTTTGGCAAATAAATAATTATCAAAACATAAACAATGCTCTGCCTTAATATTCAGTATAACCCCTAATTAAAATGCATTCTTTCTTTAACTCAACTAAGAATCCCCTACCGCGTATGGTATCATATTTTATTTTCCTTTCTGAAGATTGGATATATACTCTCTGAAAAACATATAAAAATAATTGGAAATGGGCATGTTGAAATCTGATATAATTTATTCTGAAATGTGACCTATAAATTTTATATATAAAACATGTATTTTACGAAATGTCAGATCATCTCTTTCAATTGCAGAAAGCGTAAAATTATGTACTTTAAATAACTAATTGATTTTCCAAATGATTCATTTTTGCCTTTATCGACACAAACTATAACACAGGGTAGACCTAGACCAGCTGGTGCGCCAAATGATTATAACTCCATCATATAATACAAACTTTTGAAACCATCGCAGAACTTTTGCTCACCAATATTGGCATTTCCACAACACAAGTTGCAACTGGACCCCAGCATTCTTCTGGTTTGGTTACTTTCAGACCAATGAAATATCTGACATAAATAAGCATAGCTGGAAGGTGTGCTGCTAATAGGCTCAAATATAGGAAACTTTGATGGGGAGACAAAACACAGGCAATAATTATAGTTAGTAAAAATTTATATATAAAGGGACCTCAAAGTGACAGACCGTACTCAAATATTAAATCAATCCTGGAAAGAAGCTGCATGGAACTCTGGGAAAAGACTAAAGTGAAAACAGCAGCAAAAGTTGTTTCTGTAACGCTGTACAACGGAATCTTTCCCCTACTTCCAAAACGGCGACAATGGCCAGCAGTCGTCCTCAGCGGCGCTGATATCCCATCCCATGAGTTGAGACAAGGAAGCTCAAAGGCCCTGTCCAGTTGTTTCTCCCAGATGAGCCTTATGCCAGCACGGTCACTCGCTCCTACCCAGGCAGTCCATAAATCAAATACAAATGTTGGTTCAAACGTTTTTGTGGCAAATTCCTACGAAAAAGCATTTCCAGTAAACCAATATTGATGCTAATAAGAGAATAATACAGATATAAGTATTAAGTATGTATGCAGTATGAATACACTTCGATGACAAAATACCTAAAGAGAAAAGTATTTACAAAATTCATGTCTGTATTTATCAAAATAATCCCCAAATCAGGATTGCCAAATGCCTCAGTTATTCAAATGTTGTCATTATAACATAAATGTGGAACCCAATTTAGAAAGCCAATCTCTGAGGCCCAGTTTCCTGCGGAAATGTGATCAATTTAGAAATATTTGAATGAAAAAAATGCTATTTACGTTCCCGAAAATGAAACTAATGGCAAAACATTCTTATTCTATCAGTCTGTGACGGCATTCTACGCAAATATTAAGAACTATCATCAATCGTCATTCAGAGAAGTTATTTGTGGGTAAACATCTGTCTGCAGTGAAGCACTCAGCTGGAGTATCAAAAGGACATCAGTGATTCCTGGGATAAAAATCTGGATGGACGAGAGTCTAACCACACACGATTTACATCAGGAATGAAAAGTGACGCATTTCAAATGACGAGAGCTTCATCTCCACTCTCAAAATTGTGTTTTTCTGATAACAACGCGTTGAAGAGCTCATTTCACTTTATAAATATGTATTGGGCACTTTAGCGGGATGGAATATGCAGTCATTACCTATTCAGAATGTTCTTTTTTATATCAACACAACCAGTATTCCAAAGGTAAGCGGAAACATACAACCGTAATAGCGATCCTCATATCAAAAAGGGTTCATTCTTTCGTAAATTAAACAGGCCTCATCTGAGATGCATATTACTCCTTTGTAAAAGCCTTCCACTAACTATACAATTTCACTTTCTAAGAGAGATTTATCATTTCGCCCATTCTCTGTCAGTAAGCCTTGAGAAATGTATAGAGCATTTTGTGTAAATATTTCTTAACTAAGCTCACACCTAAAGAAATCCCATGCACAAACACACGCACACACACACACACACACAACACACACGCGCACAATCAGATACACATACCCAACATAGAATTATATCTTCTCATCCACTATCGGTAGTTTAATCATAAAGATTTTCAAACAAAATTGCAGGATTCTTGATTTGTTTCTTTTTTTTTTTACGGACATGATCTTTACACTGCCCCTTCAGCATTAACCACATATTCTAGTCCCTCGTGGTGTTTACCTTTCAGGATCAGGAAAAGCTAAAGCATCTTAACAAAGGAAGGAGCAACCTACACAGATTTAATATGTTTTTGCTTCACAACCGTGAAGAGATTGCACCCAGTCTAAACTTCTTTCTTGTTATCTGCTTGCACAATTATCCATGTTCTGTAGTAGCATGCTTTTATATATATATATATATATATATATATATATATATATATATATATATATATATATATATATATATATATATATATATGGTTTGGACAACTTGCCCCTCAGACAATTGCCCCCTTTACATATAAGTATCAAAAACATTTATATTAGTTCCTCGTCATTTAGAAAATAGTTACTGGCAGTTTCATCCATAAATAAACAATTCTCGAAGAAATTCTTACTAATTACTTAATCACTCACTGTCTGGTTATAAAATAAGTGTTAAGATAGTACATACAAACCAACGACTAGTCTGAATACGGGCGTTATGAAACAGTTTCCAGACACTTTCCTCTATAAATGAACAATTCTTGAAGAAATCATTATTAAATACATAATTACTATCTAGTTAAAGAAATGTTCATACAGAATGTTAAGACAGTAAGTAGCAACAAGCCATTGTCTAGTTAGAATTCAATCTTGAACTGATCAGTGTATCTATATCTAAACCTCTCTCAAATAAACAGAATAAATTATATCACCTATTGTGGAGTTCCTCCAGATGAACGCAGTAAAATGATGGTTGTATCTAAGTCAAGCAGAAAGAGTTGGCAAATAACGTTATATCTTATGAATGTGAGAAACGTTGGCAAAGCAACCAAAAAGCCAAAGTTAAAGTTTGTGGAAATGAAGTCGTTGGCTATGTATATGGTCACACCCATGCAGCAGACATATGCCACCAAGAAGTCTTGTTTGCACGGCAGGAAATAAGAGGAAATCTATGACCACCCAAGAGACTGCACAGCAAATAATGACTCGAACTATTCAGTCAATATGAAATGGCGCCTCAACTCA
>NC_089770.1:35884687-35954687 GCF_040412425.1 Macrobrachium rosenbergii | reverse complement strand
AATTCAGACTTCCAAAGAATATTATGGTGTTCATTAAAAGGAAGCAACAGGCGGTGAAAGAAAACAGAGAGAAGATATCACTTACTGAAAAAAAAATTAATTAATAAATATATAGATAAAAACGTAACTGAATTATTAAAATGCAAGGAGAATTGTATGAGAGTAGTAATGCTTTGCGTCTTCACTTGAACTTTGGAAGTTCCAAAGTGGATCACAAATTGAGGACCGATCTGGTACCTGCTTGAAGATTCCCTTTGTGCGTAGATTCTTCCGTTGATGTTGTCATTTTCATTGAAATCAAAGTGTCACTAATTTTATTTTCTCCATAAGTCTCAATGTGCTTGCTTCCTAGGTCAGTCAATGGATGCCAGAGTTTGCTGGTGTCAAGAAGGTCATGAGGCTTGTAACCTCATTCCAAAAGGTTTGCAGGGAAACCCAACAAAATGGCTGTGCCAAACTGGCTATAAATTCCGTAAAGGAAAAATTACAAGTGTAAATAATAGGAAATAATTATAATCATATACACACACACATATATATATATATATATATATATATATATATATATATATATATATATATATATATATATATATATATATATATATATATAGATAGATATATATATATATATATAATATTATTTTCCTCTGCTCATATCTCTCTCTCTCTCTCAGTCGAAAACGAGTAAATTCACGCGATTATAATTCCATAATATTCTCCACGACAACAAAGGAAATAGGATTCCCACCACCACCTTCCACATTTACTACAGATATCTAATTCTTCGAAAAGACCCCATATCGCTCGGAAATGCATATCGCCGGGAGATGCGTCTTTTCTCCAAATGCAATCGTCGGCAGTTTTGAAGAAAAATTCGCAAGTGTCAGCCGGAGGCCTCGATTTGCTCTTCACCTCAAAGCGTGGACATTGTCACTCGTATCCTGAAAACTCTGTGGGCTTCGGCCATTGCAGTAACTCCAGTTTTTCTCCTTTCTCGCCCAGAATCTGTTTATCTGTCTCCTAGTTTTTCTTCTCTCTCTTTCTCCAACCTCTGTAAAGCTCTCCTCCAACCTCTGTCTTTTTCAATTTGAGCTTAATAGATTTTCATTTGAGAGCAAAAGATTATTCCTTGATATTTGCAACTAATATAACGCAAACGTTTCCTCATTCTTGTCAGTTATCAGCAATTTTGTATTTTTTAATGTTGTTTAGTACGGGCACACAGAAGATTAAGAAGTATCAAGTGTTCTTCAGTCTGAAAAAAGCACTGTTAAGGCAACAGTGTGGTTTATAGAAACAAACAATCTGAAACGACACTAAAAGAATTAGAAAGAATGGTGAAAAATGAAATGAAATCAGGGCTTTGATTGCACAAAAACCTTGTCACAATAAAGGGTTAATTATATACTAGACTTGACTAAGCTCAGACACTTTTTCTTAGCCATCGTCATGAATAAAATCATTCCTTTATTAAATTATCATTTCTGTTTAATAATTCTTGCCACGCCTTGTTCTTGGGAAGAGGTGTTAGACATCAAATATTTTAAGAATGGGAGATTCGCTAGAGAAGGAAATTGAATTTGGACTTGAGGGTGTGGCTTTCTTGTACAGGTTTTTCAATGTTTTCTCAGAACAAACAAGGAAACTAGAATCTTTGATGAGAGAAAGATGAGCACAGACCTGTATATTCAGAGAGTGAAGGAGAGATTTCAGAGGCGATGCCAATAGATTTAGCTTAAATTAACTGGCTGTCAACGACAGAGAGAGAGAGGTGAGTGTCAGTTGCCGAGGGATGGATTTTGGGAAGAACAGAGCGAATTCAGTTTTGAAGGGAAGAGACAGAGCGAATTCAGTTTTGATGGGAAGTCAGCACAGAGCGAATTTTTTGATGGGAAGCCTCTCTCAGTTTTGATCTCTCTCACTCTCAGGAATCGCTTGATGTTTTGATTGGAACTATGAAGTTCTTCACAGTTTTGCTGCAACGCAGCCGTTGGGGAAGTCAAGGTTATGTCAGCAAGTACATAAATCATATCATGATTGTAAATGTCAGTTATGAGCAATTTTCCGTAGTTTTTGGGAAGCATCTTGTTTAGTACTCAGTTTTGATGGGAACAGAAGATCTTTAAGTCGATTTTAAACAGTTTTGATTCTCTAGCAATGAAAAATTATGTTAAGGCAACAGTTTTGATGGCTTGTAGTTTTGAGAAACAAATCAGTTTTGATGGAAGTCCTCAGAGCGAATTCAGTTTTGATGGGAACGACGCTAAACAGCCATGGGAAGTCTCATAGAGCGAACTCAGTTTTTGAAAATGCAAATGAAATCAGCATAGAGGCTTCTTTTTTGATGGGAAGTCGCAAAAAACTCAGTTTTCTCAATAAAGAGGTTTAATTATATACTTTTATGGGAAGTCAGCATAGAGCCACTTTTACTGTTGGCCATCGTCATGCCGATAAAAAGTTTTGATGGGGCTTCCTTTATCAAATTATCATTTTGTTTCAGCACAGGGAAAGTTTTGATGGGAAGTCAGCTAAGCGAATTCAGTTTTGATGGGAAGTCCAGTTCTTCAAGAACAAAGTTTTGATGGGAAGGCGAGCGAACTCAGTTTTGAGGAAATGGAGTTTAGACAGAGATGTCAGTTTTAAGAATGGGAGATTCTCAGTTTTGATGGGAGAAGGAAATTGAGTTTTGATGGGAAGTCTGCATAGAGCGAATTCAGTTTTGATGGGAAGTCAGCACAGAGCGAATTCAGTTTTGATGGGAAGTCAGCACAGAGCAAATTCAGTTTTGATGGGAAGTCAATAATCAGTTTTGATGAATGATATAGAACAAACAAGAATTCAGTTTTGAAGAGCAAATTCAGTTTTGATTCAAATGAGGTGATTCAGTTTTGATGGGAAGTCAGCATAGAGACTTCAGTTTTGATGGGAAAAGTGAACAGTTTTGATGGGAAGTCAGCATAGAGCGAAACTCAGTTTTGAAAGTTCAGTTCTGATGGGAAGTCAGCACAGACCTGTTTTGATATTCAGACGAATTCAGATGGGAATTCCAAGTCAGTGAGGCTGAATACCCAGTTTTGATGGGAAGTCAGCATAGAGCTTCTCAGTTTTGATGATGAACATAGATTCTCAGTTTTGATGGGAAGTCAGCAGGCGATCAGTTTTGATGGGAAGTCAGCATAGAGCAAATTCAGTTTTGATTTAGTCGCTTTCAGTTCAAGTCACTGAACTCAGTTTTGATGTCAACGACAGTTTTGGGAAAGCGCAGAATTCAGTTTTGATGGGAAGTCAGCATAGAGCAAATTCAGTTTTGATGGGAAGTCAGCATAGAGCGAACTCAGTTTTGATGGGAAGTCAGCATAGAGCGAATTCAGTTTTGATGGGAAGTCAGCATAGAGCGAATTCAGTTTTGATGGGAAGTCAGCATAGAGCGAATTCAGTTTTGATGGGAAGTCAGCATAGAGCGAATTCAGTTTTGATGGGAAGTCAGCATAGAGCGAATTCAGTTTTGATGGGAAGTCAGCATAGAGCGAATTCAGTTTTGATGGGAAGTCAGCATCCCTTCCGAAGGATTACGACAGTTTCTCTGGCACACGGGATTAGAATCATTGATGTCTTTAACGAACAGTTAAGTTTTATGAGTTATTCCTTTGGAGTGATTTAATTACTTCTATGGAATATTTCGATTTTATGGAAACATGTTTACAAAAACATATAGATACAAAAGAAACACCATCCATTGCACCAAACCAGTCACTGGTCTGTAGACACGCAATAACTTATGGTTCGCTTCCATCACAAGAAACAGTAATCGGTGACAAAATAATCTCTTCCTGCGCCACATATCCTATATACCTTTGGCAAGGCATTACTATAATTTCTCACATTAGCCATTTTATGTTCCAGAAAGACCTCATTTAGCTTTTCCATGTTGCTATAATATTTCATAAAATTGTCTCAGAACCAACACTGGTCCCCAACGCTCTCTCCACGGTCTGTGACTGGTCTGCTCTTCTACTTGCAAATGTGCCTCGCTGTCGAAAATCTCAGTTCCAGAGGTCCTTTATTCCTCACACTGTTGGACTGTGGAACAGTCTCCCTTCAGAGGATGTCGTGCATTGGAACTTCAGAAGTTCAAGCAGAGAGGAAACGCATTGCTACCCTAAAAGAATTCTCCTTGTATTTTAATATTTTATTTAAATTTTTAACTATTTATCTATTAATTTGTTAATTAGTAGATAATTTAATAGATAAATAGTTATTATTATTTTTTGTTCATTCATTTTCTTCTCTAATAACTGATCTCTTCTCTCTGTTACTTCTTGCAAATGATCGTCTTATTCTTTGGAAGTCTGAATTTCAAGTCAATGGCCCCTGTGAGCTTGTTCCTTATGAATAAGGTTCATCTTCTGAATAATAACAATAATAATGATAATAACTGTTATATTTCCTATTACTTAAAAGCCCTACCATGCACCATCTGTCAGATCCTAAGACATGTTACTCTTCTGTTGTTTTTATGGTGATTTCTTTATCGTTTTTACCCTTAGGCAAAGCGACAATCGATTCTCTCACCCATTCCTTTGGAGTTTTTCCATACTCCTCATATACCTTACACACCGGAATCAAATAACCAGTCATGGTCCAAAAACGCTGCCACAGAGCATCTCATTCTTAATCCCAGCAAATCCTGGTAAATTTACAGTTGAGTTGTCAGTCTTTTATTCCTCTCAATATGATCATTCCATTTTGTCTTTCCTTTCTTTTTTTACTTTATATTCTGTATTTCTATATTCTGTTGTTCTATATTGTTGCATTCCATCGTACATATTTTGACTAACATATCAGTAACAAGGGGAGGTGGGCTGTAAAATACTGGTAATTTGAGAAATTGAGAGAAAAGCGTCTACTGGCCTATTTCCATTCTAGTCTGTCGGCGATACATCAGTGAAACTGGGAATTGGGTAACTGTCAATAAGACCCTTCAAATTCCGAAAACAGTCGTTCCTGGAATGGCCCAGTGCTTGTTCCAACGAAAACGGAATGGGTTCCCATCTTCTAGTTTTTATGCAAAGGGAAGGGTGTCATATGAAGAAGAGCTGTAGAAAAATTATTTATAGAGATATAAAAAGAATTTTATTTAAAGCGGAATATGGAATATATTTACGCTTACGTCGACATCATTAATCTTCATCTATGCGTCAACTTTTAGTTTGGTGTAAGAAAGAACTTTCAGCAAAAGTTTGAAGACTTAGAAACGTTATCTGATTTTTCCTTTATTCCCAAAGCATGGCAATGGAGCAGCTATGAAAAGGCTCGATATGATAATGTTTGTTTATGAATTTACCGTTTCTGAAGGCTGGATCTCCTAAAGTAGTTACTATATGATTGTTTATCTATAATAGTGTTTCTGGTCTATTCATATCTCTCAGAAAAAAAGTATGCCTAGATTGCATCACTGACATTGCTTCATGGGATCAAAACACCAAAAATGAGTTAAAAATCAAAGTTGGGTTTTCGAATGTTCAGGATTGTTACGAAATGTTTTTCACCATTTATCTATTGCCTTGTTATTAAAATGAAGATTTTCATTTTAGGGTCCGAATGAAGATTTTCATTTTAGGGTCCGCATCTTAAGGAACATTATTTTGTATGTTTATTTGCTAGAGAGAAGTATCTATGTAAGTTTGGTCAGAACAGGAGACTTGATTTTTCAAGAATATCTCATTACATCAATATATTTAATGTTCAACTTTACCTGTTACCTTGTTATCAAAATGAAGATTCTCATTTCAAGTTCCCTATCCGAAGTAAATTGACTGACTGCCTAACACATCTAACACAAGCAGGATTAACATACTATCTGGTCGTGTGTTTGTCAAAAATATGGCTACACTTTATTCACTTCTATTCATTCCTACCACACTATATTTTCTTTGATATTACTTAAGAAAAAGCTCTTGAAAATCTCTCATCAGATACTTAAAATAACAATTTTGCTCTCACACAAAAAGATGACAATCGCAAGGTTGAAAGGAAAGGAGTCACGAGAGTAAAACTCTTTTTGAGAAATTATAAAAAATTTCAATTTCCGAAGACTGGGAGCATGTTGTATTTTAGCCATTATTATTTTTATTTTTTTTTTTAACTAAATCTGTTTTGTATATGTGAGTTTGTATTAACTTTTATCTTCAGGTACTTATCAGACTTCACGTCACATCAGTACGAATGTTCGAACTGTTAGTATCATATGTGTTACCCTCCTACTTATTTGTAGTGCTGAATCTAATGTAAAAAAATGATTTTATGAATGTGTATTGTGCCTTTCACTTTTATTCTAAAGTATTTACTGACTACCCTTTGATATAACGTAGTTTACCTTCGTCATGAATTATGTATACAAGATAGTTAGTTTTTACTTTGAGTCCCTCTTCTGATAAATGACTTTATATATATATATATATATATATATATATATATATATATATATATATATATATATATATATATATATGTGTGTGTGTTTGAACAAAATTCCCTCCAAAGAAAGATGTAGCCTGCTGAAGAATGGAGGGATGACTGAGAACGAATAAGGTTCTCAGGAAGAAAGGACAAGCCCATCTATTCAGGGAAGGGAAAGTAATAAAACTGAGTGTCTATGGACGACGACACAGAAAAAGAAATAGCAAAAAATCCGAAACAGAGAGAAAGGCGAGGGTGAACATGAGATGATATTTTGGATCTGAGATCACGAGGAAGACAGTTGGATCTTATCGGAAAATACGGCTACGATACACCCTATAAAACTCTAAGAATGAAGGCAAGGTCCCTGTATGAAGGAAAGTTGAACATTAAAATTATTTGTGTAATTAGATGCTCTTGAAAAATCAGAGCCTCCTATTCAGACTAAAACTACATAGATATTTTTCTCTAGCAAATAAACATTAATGTGTTTATTTTTATTTTCTAGAGAAAAATGTCTGTGTAGTCTGGCTAGAATAGGAGACTTGATTTTTCAAGATTATATGATTATATGGCATCAATATGTTGAATGTTCAACTTTATCTATTGCCTTGTTATTAAAATGAAGATTTTCATTTTAGGGTCCGCATCTAAAGGAACATTATTTTCTATGTTTTTTACTAGAGAGAAGTATCTATGTAAGTTTGGTCAGAACAGGAGACTTGATTTTTCAAAAATATCTCCTTACATCAAAATATTTAATGTTCATCAAAATGAAGATTCTCATTTCAAGTTCCCTATCCGAAGTAAATTAGTTTTCTATGGCTATTTGCTAGAGAAAAATATCTATCTAGGTTTGGCTACAATAGGAGACTTTATTTTCCAAGTGTGTCTAATTACATCAATTATTTAATGATCAACTTTATCTATATCCTTATTGTTATTAAAATGCAATTTCATTTCAGGTTTCCTATCTGAAGGAAATTCATTTTCTGTGTCTATTTGCTAGATATTTAATGTACAACTTTATCTATATCCTTGTTATTAAAGCGAAGATTTTCATTTTAGGTTCCACATCTGAAGGAACGTTATTTTCTGTTGATTTGCTTGAGAAAAATATCTAATTTTGGTCTGAATAGGAGACATGATTTTTCAAGAGTGTCTAATTACACAAATAAGTTTAAAGTTCAGCTTTCTCTATAACTTGTTACCAGAATGAATATTTTCATTTTAAATAATGAAATGTGAAAGTAATTGAAATTAAACTTGCAGGCGACATGAGTTTTACAGTTGATGTGTATTTTGAAATTTTTAGGGGTAAAATAGGTTGATTCCAAAAATAGTGTCTGTTTGGCGAATATGCCAATCTATACTGTAACAAATGATTCGACCGCATTATCATACAGAAAATCTGTTAACTAAAAGTCTATAGAGGCTAATATTTTTAGGGAGGTGGGGGGTTGGTGATTCTGCTAATAACATTTTAGATCTTGGCAAAATTAAATAATAATATATATATATATATATATATATATATATATATATATATATATATATATATATATATATATATATATATATATATATATATATACTGAAATATGTTCCGACCCAGACCGAAAAATAGATAACAAGGAAGGTCGGAAGCTTCAGCGTCAAAGAGAAATGTAAATCAAACGGAAATTGAGATACGAGGCACGAAATATGGCAGAGGACTTCTGAGGGAATGCTGTAAAAGTGCGTTGATCCAACGAGACGTTGGTGTTTTGCATAAATAGGTAAATTTCTACCCTTGGCATGGCGGTAAATTGATTTCCAATGTAAGTGCAAGCGTAAGAAAGCGATTAACAGGAGGCACTCTGAAACAAATAGCAATAATACTGACGATTCCATAGGTATACTTCATGTGCTGAATCTTGGACAAATCTTCTGTGGGAAAACACTTCTGTGACTAATGATGAATAAGCCATAGTTATGTATATGAGCACGATTGTATTTATCAAAATACAAGAATGATTAAAAAAGAGACCCTCTTCAGCCAACGGTAGAAAGCCACCCCCTTTTTTTAAACATTTTTGTATTTTGATAAATACATTCTTGCTCATATACATAACTGCGGTTTTTTCCTTATTATTTACGGCCACAGGATAGTGATGCACCATCAGCTCCTGTGACTGTTGCTGGCAGAAGTCTCATGAACACAAACTGGACAACTATTCTCTGACTTGTACACACACTCATGCTTTCTGATTATGCAGGCTCCTCCTTTACAACACACACACACACACACACACACACACACACACACACACACACACACACACACACACACACACCACGCCCTAGTGTGAGTAAGTTAAAACATTTCCAAGGAAGGAAATATCTACTTCATTTGTTCCCTACCTGGATTCAAGGCTTACGGTGATTGGCCGTTCCAAAGGGTGTGAGGAAATCGAGAGATTCACAGGATGTCGTTAGCATCGATGGATGTATTTCAGCCTAAAAAGCAATGACGGCTCAAACACGGTCACGAATGAAAGGAAAAGATTATTTTTAGTTTTAGTGACTGATATATGTGTCTGTGTGAACTGAAATAGGTCATATCCCTCTTCAGCCTTGTGGAATGAGTGGTAAGCACGCTCCTAGTGGTATGCTGGTGGATAGGAATTCTTCATCTATTTTTCAAATTAATTTTGTAATGAATTTCTAAATCCTCTCTAATTGTGAAATATTAGTATAATTAGGACCGGGTTTAATTATATATTTCTTTTTTCTCATTTGTGTAATATTAATGGAATTTTCCCAGCTTAATGCTCTGTTGGAGAATTTGAAGCATAATGAACCTTGAATGCAGCACTGGTCTCTCCTCTCATTAGGCACCAAGCAGATGGAATATTCACAGAGCTAATTATTGTGTTCATCACAAGCTGCAGGTCACGTCTGTTATCTGTTATTTAATAATTCTAATTAACTGATTTAGAATATAATATTCACCTAATTAACTGGTCATTTGGATCTCAAAAGTATCTTATATATATAAAGGCAAAGTCCACGAGGGGAAAAGTCAAACAACTTTGGAGTATAAATGATATTAGGCAAATATCGTTTTTCAAAGAATTCCATATACAAGTTCGAGAGGAGTGGGGATAAAGGGTTGCCCATTGCCATACCAAATATTTGTTGGTAGAATTCACCATTGAAAATCAATTACAACCACAAATGCAAATCCTAGTGAGTGAAATAATATGACTTACAGGTAGAGGTAATCCATGATGGATTAGTTCGTTACTAAGATGCTCTAAAATAGAATCTATAGGGACTTTAGTAAAAGGAGAACAAACATCAAAACTAACAAATCTATCACTGGGGCAAAAAGTGTTTTGTTTATCAATTAAATCTAGAGAATTATATATGTGAGAATCGGAGGTGATTCTTAGTTTGGTAATATATTTTGAAAGTTTGTATGATATTCAACCAACAGGTGCTGAAAATATTCCGCATAGATTATGTTGACGATATTTTAGCTGCTTTGCCTGCTGGTGTTGATGTATATGATTTACCCTCTAATTTGACTAATCAGAAACCATCCATTAAGTTTACTTTAGAATTAGAAAAAGACATTTCCTTCCTTTCGTAGATGTTTTATTACATAGAGAACTATTTCAATGCAAAATCAGTATTTACAGGAAACCAGCCAACAACTTGACTAATGTCCATTTCTATTCAGGCCATCGCCTTAATATCAAAATATCCAGCTTTTCTTCTGTGTTTTTACAAGCATTGTGCCTTGTCAATCGCCAGTATTTGGATCAAGAAATCCAATACATAAAAAGATAGGGGTAGATTTATGTTACCCATCACACATACTAGATATTATCTGCTATAATAAAGCCCACAAAAAGTTTCATAGTTGAAAGTAACATGGAGAAAGAAACCCCTAAGAACATTCTTAGCTTGCCTTATTTTAGTGGTTTTGAGACCATAAAATTATTGTTCAAACCTTTTACTGTCAACCTGGTTTTTTCCTATAATAACACAGTAAAAGGAATGTTAATAAAAAATAGTCCTATGGAAAACAACAACATACATAAAATTCCATTCTTGGACTGCTCTTCTATTTATATAAGTCAATTGGGTAAAGATTTAGAAGTGAGAATTAAACAGCGTAAGTATTGTCAAAACGGGAAACATCCAATGCAAAATTCATTCATTTCAGTGGAAACTCTCACCAGATCAATCGTCCTGACAGTTCAGTGACTGCCAGATCGAAAGATTTCTCTTCACGAAATCTTTTAGAATCTCCAATTACACAGTTTGTTTCCCGCTGTAATTACAACCTTAGCCCTGGCATGTATTATTGGGACCCCTGTAGTATTAGTAAAATGTTCAAGAATGACCTTAAAGATAAAATCACGGACTTAATTACTAATTAGTTATCTTATGCATAGTTATAGTTTGTGTATTCCTGAGAGAGAGAGAGAGAGAGAGAGAGAGAGAGAGAGAGAGAGAGAGAGAGAGAGAGAGAGAGAGAGAGAATCTGCATTCACTCAGACGATGCGGAATATCATTTTTGTCCCTGAAACCTTGACATAAATGAGCAAGTGATTGTCGGGGGATTGATCAACAAATTTCATAAGCTCTAATATAAATCAGTGACTTTATATATAATCACCAAAAAAAATATACGACAAAATCAACATCATTCTTACTGAAATGTCACCAAGGAGGGGTTCCATTGCATCTTCTTCCTCTGTATTCTTCCAAAACCTTTTCCCAGACCTTCTCATCAAGGCTTCGCACGGAAGGATCTTCCATGGTGTGCCAGAGGACTGCGCCTTCAAAGTGAGGCCTCGGGCGAAGCAGGTCATAAAACTCCTCGTGTGTCTATATAGACGACGCTCTCACTCTCTCGTTAGGCGTCGAAAGATGGTAGAGAGTAGTATGATAGAGAGAAAACTAATCATGCTCTCTCTCTCTCTCTCTCTCTCTCTCTCTCTATATATATATATATATATATCTATATATATATATATATATATATATATATATATATATATATATATATATATATATATATATATATATATATATATATATATATATATATATATATGTGTGTATTATAAGTATGAGTCCAGGCCAGATAGTCCCAATTCCCACACACACACACACATATATACATATAGATATGTGTGTGTATAGATAGACAGACAGGAGTGATTCACGGGAAAAAGAAAAACTACTTCCTAGCTGGTCACCCATCTAATAATATCCAGGCCCAAAGGAGCTTAAGCATAAAAAAAAAAGACAATTATGAAAACTTTATACTGAAATTTGCAATGAAAATCTGATTTAAAATTAAAAAAGATATTCGTCAAGATATTTTATTTTCAAAATTAGTCGCAAAGAAAAATGCTAAAAATTAAGAAAGAGAAAATAATCTAATTATGTAAAGGAAATTATTTCATGAATATTAAAATACAGGGTCGCTAATCTCAAAGTAATATTTTTAATTAGTAATTATCAGTTATCATAAAACTCAATTACTCAGAAACACAACAGATACAAATAAAAGGAAGATTCGGCAACATCCACATCAATATTAGTGATTATTCAAAACTGCCAACAAAAAACCATAGTTATGATAGCCTCTTGATTATAATCCTGTTAATCCTAATGTAAATTGAAACCAATAGATAATTTTTAAAGGGCTCTTCGTTCTTATTAATAAAGTGGTCGATAAAGTGCGTTAATTCCACACACAAAAAAGAATTAAAGAACAAAAGTTTGGGTGGCTGAATAAGCATTCAGCCAGAAATATTTGAACTCATGATAAATTCATTGTCTCTTCCGCCTATTCCTTTAGGAATTCACTGAATATTTTTCATTGACGCACTTAATTATCTCTATTATTTGCCTGCTTCTAAAGGAGAGAGAGAGAGAGAGAGAGAGAGAGAGAGAGAGAGAGAGAGAGAGAGAGAGAGAGAGAGAGAGAGATGGTTTAAGCAGATATGAAATTCACCTTTTGAGGTTAAAAGTGTGAAATGAAAATATTTCCGTTGGCTTACACTTTTCTAAATTTTTTGCAGAATATTTCTTCATTTCTTTTTAAATAATGAAGCCTTTGTCTCTCCTGTTACGCAATGGTATATTCAGGGGTAACATGGAAAAGAAATGATATGTGAGATGTGGTATTTACGTCGTGAAAGATGTCCAGAAAAAATGAATGATTTTTAATATCTCTTTCCGGAAGATTTTTAAATGAGGCTCACTGAAACAATTTACTTTTCTCTCTTTTGATTTAATGAAGCTACTTAAAAATTAGCAAGTAGTAAAAAGGTAGAAGAATCTTGAAAGGCCAGATTTTATGTTGAGGTGAAGAACAGCATGAAACTGAACACTATTTTTTCTCATTGACCTTTCGTTGAATAATATTTACTTATACATTTTCATGTATTAGTCAATTTATTGATTTTTTTCCCCTTTTCAATACGTGAGATCTCCTTTTTCTTTATTTCCCTTTACCTCCTCTTACTTCTTTCTAATGAACACCTTAATATTCTTTGGAAGCTTGAATTTCAAGTCTGGCCCGTGTGGGGTTGTGCCTAATCAATAGGGTTCGTCTTCTGAATCATCATCATCATCATCATAAACGCTGGAATTCCTGTAGCAGGTATCTTTATCCTTTGTAATGGAAGCATCTCTTACGAAATGTAAAGCACGCATTGGATGACATCACAAGAACAATCACAATATATGCTCTGTAAATATGACCTTTTTATCTCTGCATCAAGTTCAGCTGTTGACGGACTGAAGATTGAATAACGTCATATGTTGCTCAAGTATATAAATTATCATAACTTAAAATAGATGTCTCTCATTACAAGGTGTGAGACTTGTCCCTCATCGATCTGCAGCAAATGGAGAACAGATAAAGTATTTCATCAGTATAGCAGATAATACCCATTCATAGGGTCGATGATAGAACCCTAAATTTACGTCAGTATTGACCCACTGACCAATTTTACCCAACACAAGTGCTTGTAACACTACAGGTGTAATAAACAGCAATATAAGGATACTTAGGGCGTGGACGTCTTAGAAAATTCAAGATAGGTGAAGGCGATTTGACAAGATTTTCAAAATAAGAATAAAACTGATGAAACTAGAGTAGGATAAAGCAAGTTATAAACAAAACTGACAGAGTTGGAGAAAGGATGGAGTAGGAATTCCTAGGGAACACTCTTTGGAAAATGAAGGATAAATTTACTAAACCAATCATCTATTCACAGACAGACGCAGACTGAACACAAATGCAAAAAAAGAAATATATTTATATATACTATATATATATATATGTATACACACACACACATATATATATATGTATAATGTGTGTGCGTGTGTTTCGTATAGGTGCATGCATGTATGTGTAAAAATATTGAAATATTCACATTTTTGCAGCAAGTCGTGCTAAAGATTAAATTAAAAATGCATTGATGAAAACAAAATTCAATATAATATATTTTCAGTGCTATAACAAAATACAAAAATAACCGAATGAATTCGACAGTAACCTCCAGAAGTAAAATGAACAAAATTCCTTATTAATAAAATCTCGAAATCGTCGCGAGACGAACAAAAGTTGAAACAAACGCACGCATAGACTGGACATTGCAACTGAATGTGAGTTTGCCAGACAGTGCGAAAGCCTGGTTGGATCACAAGAGAATTGGGAGATAGAGGAACGAACAGCAAAATGGAAATGCAAAAGACTTTTGAATAAATATGAGAGAGAGAGAGAGAGAGAGAGAGAGAGAGAGAGAGAGAGAGAGAGAGAGAGAGAGAGAGAGAGGATGAATTTTGTTGTTATGAGAATATTGCTGTGTCAAAGCCTTCATATAACGTTAATATCCAAATTTCTCTCGAACAAATTCTAGAGACAATTGTATAAATTATGGATGTAATAAATTTGCATATTCATATTATAAATCACTGTGTAATATATATATATATATATATATATATATATATATATATATATATATATATATATATATATATATATATATATATATATATATATATATATATATATATGTGTGTGTGTATTTTCTGGTTAAAACACAAAGTGATCTACAGAGGGACAAATAGACAAAAGAGAAAAGTGAATGACTTCTAATCAAAATCAGAAAGAGAGAGAGAGAGAGAGAGAGAGAGAGAGAGAGAGAGAGAGAGAGAGAACAGAAAACTTTTGAACTGTTTTGGAGTCACTGCAAATCCGGAAGGGTGTAGTTGTGGCTTCTCTGACTCAGTATGGAAAGCGTTCCAGAATAGGGCGACGCTTTCTGCTGACAATATTTAGGAGCTATTGTCTTGTGAATTTGTTTCTATGCATTTTAATTTTTTTTATTTACCTTTCGTTATATCACACAGACAGTCTTTTATCATGTCTTGTGAAAAGATTGGAGGACGGTAGGTTAGTGAATAGAAAGTACAGCTGAGGAGGAGAGGAATCGCAAGGACTACATTCCACTCTTATCCTTCATATGTATGAACTCTGGTCCTTCAGTAATCCTTAAATATAGAAACTAAGGCATCAACTCTTCACAGGAGACTTGGTCTGAACATACATACATACACATATATAGTATATATATATATATATATATATATATTATAGCATAATATATATCTATATATATATATATAAATATTTTCTGTTAAAGCATAATTCCACCTAATAAAATGAGCCCATAAAAATGCCAAAATGTAGAAAGTTAATGCTATAATTTTGGAGAACAACTGTCTCCCTCTACAGGTAATGAATGAGAAAGGAGTTAAAGAAAAGTGGTATTCATACCAAGAGTTCCAATGGTCAGCCAGTACATCACTCCAGTTCATAGCTCCTTAATCTTCTTATTTGTTGGTTGGAGGGAGATTTTATCTATATCTAAGTCCCAAGCTCCTTTTGAGAGGTCCATCATATTTCTTTGTTTAATCAATGCTGATTCTACAACATGGCTTTTGAACTGACAATTGTTGCTATAAATTATGCCTGACAAATTCCAGTTTATTTAGTGATCATGGTTATTTATGTGGTTAAAAAAAGCTGAGCTCTGTTGGCCATATCTTACTATGCGTTTATGTTGTATTAAAATGTGGGGGAGTGATTTACCAGTAAAACTAATTTATATAAAATAATGTACACAAAATCCCTTGCTTCGACTGTGACCAATCCTTCATCAGTTTTACTAGAAAATCACTCCCCAAAGATTAATACAGCATAAATTTTCATAAGTTATTGCCAACAGAGGTCAGCTATTTTAACCACATAAATAACCATAATCACAGAATAAACTGGAGTTTTTCATGCATAATTTATGGCAGCAATCTACCAGTTCAAAAGCCAGATGGTAGAATCAGAACTGATTAAAAAAAGAAATACAATAAACCTCTCAAAAGGAGCTTGGGGCTCAAATATTACAGATAAAATCTTCCTCCAACCAACAATGAAGAAGACTAAGAAGCTATCAACTGGAGTGACACAACGGCTAACCACTGGAACTTTTGGTATAAATACCACTTTTCTGCTTTCTCATTCATTACCTGCCTGTAGAAGGAGGCACTTTCTCTGAAAATATAGCATTAAATTTCAACATTTGGCATTTTTATGGGCTTATTTTATTATTATTATTATTATTATTATTATTATATCATTATATTATTATATATATATATATATATATATATATATATATATATATATATATATATATATATATATATATATATATATATATATATATATATATATATATATATATATATATATATATATATAACACAATATAAATATAGAACCTACTGATCACTTTTTACAAGATACATATGTAATTGTAATAGCCACAATGCCTTCTTAACTTTCTCGAATTTTTCGAGCTTTTTTGATACGATTGTCCACTTGGTTACGGTGGTGAGGATGGGTCAATTCCAGCTCTAAAATATATATATATCTGAAAACGACAGGTATATGTATGTATGTATGAGAGGCAACAGACTTTTATCCTTCTCGTGGTCAGGTGGACAATGGCATCTCGTTCTGATTAGTGGACCGGGGTTCGTTTCCAGCTACCGGGCATCAGAATTTTTTCGTATTTCTTGCACTTGGATCTTTAAGGCTTTGTAGTGACGAGCGTATTAAAAAAGCCGAAGAATTCGAGAAAGTTAAGAGGGCATTGTGGCTATTACAATTACACACACATATACATACACACACACACACACACACACACACACACACACACACACACATATATATATATATATATATATATATATATATATATATATATATATATATATATATATATATATATATATATATCATATATTAATAGGTATATTTCAATCAAGTATCTTCAGAAGAAATAGCACTGTATAGAGCTATGAGCGAAAACTTCTCCAAAAATCATTAATTTTCATTCATTGGTTATTTATCTAAAACCCAACTAGACAGATGTCACTGAAACCACTTTGGCCCTTGATGTCGCTCTGGCTATGAACTCGAGAGCTCGAAAGATGCCACGGAATGTTCCCTTTCCTATGCAAGGGATGCAGCAGCAGCCATCAGAAGCGAACTCACCGTGGCGCTGAGTCACTGCACTCAAGATGTTGAGAAACATCCCCCGAGTTTTTCAAGAGGATGACAGTCTTCTCTCTCTCTCTCTCTCTCTCTCTCTCTCTCTCTCTCTCTCTCTCTCTCTCTCTCTCTCTCTCTCTCATACGAGTGTAATGTGTGGAATATACTTTTATATCATATTAGCTATGAATAGCCAGAGAGAATCAGATAAGTAACGAGTGACACATTACCAACGAAAGTATATTTAAACCGAGTTCTAAATTTGAATGACGGCATAAAGACGAGCAACAAGTGGCTATAATGAAGGGGTTTGTAGGCAAATCTACAGTCATCGTGTTGTAAAGGGACACCACTTTCCATATGTCGTGCAAGGTGCACTGTAATCAACATTAAGGCTTTTTATTGCAATGTGTCTTTGCACAAAAATCTTTTCCTCCCTGTTTACTCTCGTTAACCTCCGTCCACGTAGCTGTCCAGCTTCTCTAAGTTTACCTTGCTCCAGTTTTTATCTAGCGGAAGTTTCCGTAGAACTGGCATAGTGGTCTCGTTAAACTACTAAATAATAACAACTAAACAGAGGCAGGATTTAACAACAAAACAGAGATAGGAATTACCAACAAAACAGAGGCAGTAATTAACTACAAAGCAGAGGCAGGATTTAACAGCTAAACAGAGGCAGGAATTAACAGCTAAACACAGGCAGGAATTAACAATTAAAGAAAGGCAGTATTTAACAAGAAAACAGAGGCAGGATTTAACAACTAAACAGAGAAAGATTTTAACAATAAAAGAGAGGTGTGATTTAACAACTAAACAAAGGCAGGAATTAACAACATAACAGAGTAAAGAATTAACAACTGAACAGAGGAATGAATCGCGCCTTGCAGACTTATAAAGCTGACTGCTCTGCTCTCCAAAGACGCCACTACCAAAAGCGCCATAAATAGCAATCGTCTGAAGGTGTTGCAATAAGCGGCAAAGTTTTAAAGAAAATTCTTCGGCTCGCAACTTCTCGCGTTCTTGTGGAAGTCCTAAAATATTCCTGCCACCTCTTCCATGCAGAGGCTTCTGCTGATGGGTTGGTGCGGGGAGGAGCCAGCCTTTCCATGCAGAGAATGATCAAGCATCCTTATTTGCATTTATATTAGGCCTACGGGTCAGGGGGAATACGAGGAAAATGTACGAAGGAACGGAATAACACTCCGCTGATTTGTCTCTCCGCGTGAGTTGGTATCTTATTATGGAAAAGGCAGACTGGTGTGTGCGTGTGCGCGCGCGCGTGTGTGTATGCGTGTATGTGTTTTGCAAGTGTTACCATTTCAGGTTTCTATACCAAAATAAAATGGAAAAAAAGTTACTTGCACTGAGTAATTTGGGAACCCTCCTGCCAGAGTTCTTTGAGGAAAGAATAAAAAATGAATTTTCCTAGCTGACAAATGTATCTTGAAACTCACAATCTATTCTAACAGAAAACATTCTATTCCAAGATCAGAATAAAAACACGGAAATATTTACGTTAAAGCACAGCAATGCTAATTTCTAAAAAGAAATTAAAATGTGGAATTAAAATGTCCTGCTTTTCTTTCCAAAATGACCCATTTGAAACTACTTCCGGCTTTAAATGGTCAGTATTTTTCTATGAATTTCAAAGGTCCGAAAAATTAGTCGCATCTCGCTATAGTCGGTTTCATGCAATTTAATAGCAGTCCAATAAGGTGAATTAAACAGTATTATGTTATGTTCTGAAATATGTAGTAGATATTTCTCTCCCTAGTACGGAGACAGTTGAGAATGTGTGCGGTCCATTCACGAGACTGGAACGGTTCAAATCTAACTACAATTCCCTTTGTTAATGAGCACAGTTTCCACATAGCCTTAAACTTCATTTCCTCCAAAAAGCAACTTCTCTAAAAAGCAATCTGGAAACATAAATCTGCCAAGATAACTGAAGGATCTGGTGGTCCTTTCACTTCAGATTCTTGTGTAGTTTGTCTTTAGATTATCTGGTAACAGGCAGACCACCCGGTAATATGCCCCGGTAGGTAGAGGTGAAAGGGTGACTGCTGGTTCTGGTGTCTTATCGTTAGTCATGAATTTGAAATATTTACAAAAGGTTATTTGAATGATAATTACTAATGACCAATAACAGGAAAGAAAGCAGAGCATACAACAAGCAAAAAAATATTTTTTTGAAAAATTCTATACAAAAGAGGCCCTTCAATTACAAACTATCATTATACGAGGTCCATTCAAAAAGTATCCGATCTTGGTCCATAAAGAGAAAAATTTGCACATTTGAAAAAAATTTATTCAATCACCTTCAAAGTACTCCCCTTGGGAGTGCACACACTTTTCCCACCGGTGCTGCCACTGCTGGTAACATCTCTGGAATCTCGACATTGGGATGCTGTAAAGCTCTGCTGTCGTTTTTCTCATAATTTCCTCTCTCGACTCAAAACGCTTCCCTTTCAGAGTTGTTTTCAGTTTAGGGAACAGCCAGTCACAAAGTGCCATGTCTAGGGAGGATGACGAACAAGTGGAGTGTTGTTTTTGGCCAGATAAGCGTGGATCAGGTGGGCAGAATGAGCAGGTGCATTGTCATGGTGAAGTTGCCAGTTTCGCGCCGCCCACATTTCCACATTTCCGGTCGTTTTCGTCGTACTGCATCTTGAAGGTGTCACATAACCTCAAGGTAATACTCCTTATTAACTGTTTGTCCTGCTGGTGTGTATTCATGATGCACAATACCATTGGAGTCAAAAAAACATGTCAACATTACCTTGACATTGCTACGAACCTGTCTCGCTTTTTTGGGTCTTGGTGATGTCTGATGCTTCCATTGTGATGACTGAAATTTAGTTTCCAGGTCATATCCGTACACCCAGGTCTCATCACCAGTGATGATAGTCTTCATGAAGTCAGAGTCACTGTTAGCACAGTCAAGCAGGTCTTGTGCAATTTCCAGGCGGAGTTGTTTCTGCTGTTCCAACAGCAACTTGGGAACGAATTTAGCAGACACTCGTCGCATGGCCAAATCTTCCGTTAAAATTGTAGGAACTGATCCTGTGCTTATTCCTACTTCTTCAGTAATTTCGTTGATGGTTATACGACGGTCGGCCTCTACTATTCGACAAACATTTTCAATGATTTCTTTGTTTCTGCTGGTAGATGGCCTGCCTGACCGTGGCTTGCTCTCAACTGAGCTTTGTCCTTGCTTGAAGCGATTATACCACTCCTTTATTTGTGTTACTCCCATGGCTTCATCGCCAAAGGCTTGCTGAATCTTCTGGATAGTTTGCACTTGTGTATCGCCAAGCTTGTAGCAGAACTTAATGCAGTAGCGCTGCTTGATGCGCTCCGACATGTTGTGTAAGGACGATAATCTGACGAGCTTGTACTGGACGTCTGCAATCTGGCCCTCACAGGCGGGTACTGCCACACACTAGAGCTTTTAAAATTTACATGCATGCGCAGTAAGAGTGCTGTCAACTCCAACAAAACTAAGTTGCTGATTGGTGAATCATTTGTCCTTTTATGGACAAAGGTCGGATACTTTTTGAATGCACCTCGTATAGGCTAATAATATGTTCCTTGTGTACATATGCTTTTTGAGTTTAGGAAACGGAGGCTGCGGCCCTTCAAAAGAAGAGGAAAACATACTGTAGACATTTCCAGTACCCTTATATACATTACAATTCTATACATGTGAAGCAATCAAGGAAATAATAATAATGCTCCAGTTTTATAACTCATTAATATGAATACTACTACAACTAAAAAACAACGATCTTTTTACAGACGGCAGTCACAAGTCGAGATGTTTTTCTGAAAATTTTACTCTATATTTCTGTAAAAAGGGAATATTTTATGGCACGATTCCAAGTTGAATGAAATTAGTTTTTTTATTCAACACTAATTACAATAAATAAATGTTTGAATATCAATTTTTTTTATAAATTCTTAATTTTATATAGACATTCATATATTAAAAACGTTAATATAGGTTTTCTAATATGAAAATAATTAATGACTAAGTCATTACCATACAATGGAATGAATGAACTTTGGGTTTTTGATATGCAAATGGAGAGGAAGTATTCAATTATGGAAGTACTTCAATATGGACCAAATTTACAAGTAATTAAAATATGGACTTAATGATTTAGTACTCAACAATAAAAATACCGATCTCTATAAGGACTATTGTATGAGTTTTAGAACTGTGTATCTTTGCGTAGAAGTATAATATTGGTTATTTTGTTTGTTTTATCTTTCTCTTACGTCCCCTTAGCTTTCATCCTAAGATATATAATAATTTGGATTAATGGGAAACTTTATATTCAAAGAAAGGAGTTTCCGTGTTTTATTTAAGACTGTGTCAGTTGTGCACACACACAAAAACACACACACACACAACAGACAGAGAGAGAGAGAGAGAGAGAGAGAGAGAGAGAGAGAGAGAGAGAGAGATTATTATTATTATTATTATTATTATTATTATTATTATTATTATTATTCGGAAGATGAACCATATTCATATGGAACAAGCCCACAGGGGCTACTGATGGGAGAGGGGGAGGAGGAGGGGAGGGATAAGAAAGGGAGGGGGGAGGGATAAGAAAGGGAGGGAAGGGATAAGAAGGGGAAGGGGTTGGGAAGGGGGGGGGAGGGGAGGGGAGGGGGGGGAGTGGGAGAACGACTGATCCCAGGTATGGTCCTAATAAACTGTTTGACGTTGTTTTTACTGACTCTTCCAGGTTTAGTTACTCGACAGTCCTTACAGAATGAGGTGATTTCTCACACAGAATTTGATTCCCCTCCTGCTTCATAAGAAGTCTAAGAATATGTAAATTTTGTTACAAATATTACTTTCCAACACAAAACAAGCTGTGATTGTAATGGTAATATAATCAGATTTAAGCAAAGTGTGTCTCAATATAAGGCAAAGGAATTTCAGAAGCGCTCCTCTCCAGTTAGAATGATTTGCATTTTTAACCATTACCGGAAATAATACCTGTCCTTCCGATGACATAGATTTCACCATCTCTTTCTATTTTTGTTCAGATAAAACTCTTGGTAGACATCAAGTCTTCTCTAAAACTATTCAGCAGTGATCTAATAAGTCGACGACTATAGTTAAGAAAATAAAAGTAAATAAAGACCAAACTTATGGATTTTGCAAGTTCTCAGAACATATATGTTAAAAACCAGTCACAAAAATTTTGACCAAGATTCTGCATAAAGATTCCACTTTTGAAAAAATAAAACGTTTGACGCTGGAACAAGAAGAGAAAACGATGGCCCAAAATGGAAGGCCATTCGCCTTCCTTATTGGTTCCCCTTTCTTCCCCCCCAACCGCTCACCGCCCCCCCCGCCCCCAACCCTCGCCATCAATTTATTTACCTTTTTCTGGTCATTCGAACAACATCCGTTTTAAATATGTAAAACTTGTTTTAATCTCTGATGATGAGATTCCCCTGCTGCTGACGTCCGACAAACAGGAAAAGATTTACGAGAGGTTGCTCTGAGAGACAATGATGAATGGCCGAGGAGTGTTCTGCAGAGGCTGGGAACAAAGGGGAGGATTTTGACAGCCATCAAAACTAATTGTTTTTAAATCTTTATACAAGTCTGAACGATCATCTTTGTTTATATACAATAAATTCCAACTGCTGATTCAAGGATAACAAAGAAAAATGAAGTCTTTATATGCCAATACACCATTCGCATTATTTACATATGTTTATTAACAAAGTCTCTAATTAAAACTTCGTAGCAGTTTACAGATTTTTTTTTCTTTGCAGACAGGTTCTGTTCCAAATATCATGAGATTCAATGCTTCATTAACTTTTGAATCTTACAAAGAAACTGACCTGACGTCAGGAGGTAAGGTCTGACAACCCTAACCCTCATACCAGGGAAAGGCTTGTAATTTGAATCTTTATAAAAGACTGGTCATTTGTAAATCTTCAATTTGCACTTCTTCTAAGGACTGACTTTATGTCACTTGAATGAAGATTATTACAAACATAGTCGCAAGTTTTAAATCCCAATTTATTTTTGAACTTTTATTACCAGTAATACATAAATAAAAATTCAGTTATAGAGGTTAATAATATCATCTGTATTCCCAACTTTCAATGATATTCCATTTCGCTACCCGTTTTCTGAAATGTCATCCAGATGTCAGGAATTGTGGAATGGTTCTTTTATTGCGTCTCCTGACCCAGACGCCGAAATGACAGTTAAGAACAATTTTGCCAGTGTCGAAGAGAGTCCTTCATATCTTTAACGTCATGATTTCTTCTACGGGCATAAAATGAAGTAATTTACTGCATCATAAAACAAGTTTATGGTCCTGGATAAAGTTAGGTGGAAGATATTCTCATGGAAACGTTGACTTTATTCCTTCCTTTATTCTCAGACACAAAAGCAAAGAAAATGTTTCCAGGCGCCGATAGTTTCAAAGGAAGTTATTTTTTAGGTAAAATCAGAGGGGAATTTGCTCCCTGCAAAAACATTGATATTAATTGTATATTTATGTTTTACAATTTACAATCTGCTCATTAGAAAAAAAAGTATATCTTAGGATGTGAATGGAACAACAATCATTTCAGGAAAAAGCTTGATCAGCATTTTCATGAAACTGTACCTCGACAGAGAAAGATAGATGCAAAACTTGAATGCAACTTTATGTTCAAATTTGAGACCATTTCACCGAAATGTCGCTAATAAAGCTGGTATTTGCGTCTTGTTTTTCGTGTAAAGGAATGTTATCTTTCTTGTAATTTTTCTGCATAACTCCGAAAAGTGACGATTTTAAAGAAGCAAGATTAATCTTCATTTTCAGCTAGATGATGATGATGATGATGATGATGATGATGATGATGATGATAATGATAATGATTTTATGAAACGACTGCAATAATTAATATTCAACTTTACTATCTGATTAAAAATAATTTGTTAATATCGTAAACTAGATTTTTGAAGAAATATTTCTTTTTATCGAATATTATCATGTCGAGGAATGCTGTGCTGCCATCTCTATATATTTTCACTCCATGGACTAAAAAGTTGTTTCTTTGTTTATTTGGTTGTCTTGTTTTTTTTTTTTTTTTTTCTTAACATGGAATGCATTTTTTTCTAGCCACCCGTAACAGTGTACTGAAAAGATTTTCTAAATTGTTCCATGTATTAGTAATTATAAAATGTGGTGATTCAGTGTTTATAAAGTATACTGTATAACTAATGAGGATTGTTTGTGTTAAAATTCATATGTTAACCTTGAGTGTTTAAAAGTTTATAATGTATAAACAATAAGGATTGCATGTTTTACTTCATTGTGCATTTTCTGTTGAAGAACTTAATTATATTATATCAACAGTTATATAGCTGTAAATATGTTTATATTTTGCAGAACTCTCCTTAGACCTTGGTCATTCGTCTTCATTCTTGGTCCTAGACCCTAGACTCTTGGTCCTTGGATCTCTTTCATCCTTAGAATGATTCTTTGATTTAATCACGTGCAGTACTTTTCCTGATCCTGATTATACGCGCAAGATCTTTTAGACCTTTATATTAATACAATTTTACATGAAGTTTGTTAATTTTTATGTTTCAGTTTGTAAATATATTTTAAGTTAATAGAATTTTTCTTGTTATACCTTTATATTGAATTTTAAACAAGGAAACTTAAAACTGAACAATCAAATATATTTTTAAAAGAACCAGAGTTCATGGAATATAAAATATAAAAACCATAACTCGACATATAATATTAGCAATAGCTTTGGAACTCATGCAAAACCACCAGGAATTCCGACATAAAGTAATAACGTTTATATTTACTCAAGGATCTTCTTGATTAAGTCTCATTACCATTATAGGTACATGGTACTTTTGCTCTGTAAAGGATGGTTCAACGCAACCTATTAATTTTGTTTTATTTACATACCAGTTCTTTATTTTCATTCTGTTCTTTGCCCACAAAAGTGTTCAATCCTTATAACGTTACTGTTTTGGTTCACACTTCCATTTCTGCAGTCATGTTTTCTTAGCCCAATGTTTACGGCGAGTTTAACGTCAACTGTTTATATTTATCCTCCTTCTTCCTTCCTTCCTTCCTTCCTTTATTTGCTTTTCTTTTTTGTTCTGCTTCTTGTGTCCACTTCGGCTCTCCATTCTTTTATCTCCCCTCGCCACGATTTGCTGTTGGTGTTATTTTTCCGAATTAGTTTTCTTCCTCTCTTTCCTTCTAATCCTTTGAAAATACATGAAATGAATTCCCTCTTTCAATATGTTTTTCTTTTTCTATTTCTCAACAATACAACTGATATTTAGACGACATTTGCTCTCTATTACATTTTACTTTTGCTTTTTATGGGTTCGTAGTGTTTTTGTTTTTACAATTTGAGCAAAGACATATTAGTTTTAAACTTTTGTGCATGTATCTTCAAGACATCCTAGTTTTCGAGAAAGAGTCCTTTACATGAGAGCGGGCGCGCGCGCACACATATATATGTATGTATATATATATATATATATATATATACATATAATATATACATATAATATATAACCCTCCCCCGATTTCTCCTATTATCAAAATCCTAAACCATAAAGCACCAGAAACAACCTAGGCTACCTTTAAAGTCAACATCACCGTCCCCGTTCCTCGGAGTCCGCCTAAGAATAGCTGTACCCGTATTCTAACCGTCTCTCTTATGTCACAGCTTGAATTAAAACTACGGCTGGACGAAACTCACGTTCTACCACAAAAAAAAAAAAAAAAAAAAAAAATTAAAGAAGAGAAGGCCAAAGACTGTCCTTAACTTCAAGCAAACAAGTAAGTGAAAATTCAGATTTTCAGACTGGCGAGTACATTTTGACACCAGCCATTTAAACAATCATTTAATATCAAAGTCTGTCATGACCAAAGTCATAGTTATATCTCAGAAAAGTCATAGTTATATCTCAGAAATTTCATTAACATGTAACCACTAACAAATCCATCTGAGAAAAAAACAAAGGGTCACCTTTAAAATAAAGCATAATGACATAAAGACATAATTCTAGAACATTCTCCCATAACGTGGAGATCCCGTGACACGATACAGGTCAACAGGGTCAACGCTCGTGACTACGTGAGCCACCTAGATTTCCAAGGCCCAAATTCCTTTTGCTCTTCGCGAGAAATGCAGTTTATAAAACAGCCTGGTATGTGCTGACACAAGCGTTCATCTCGCCCCAAGATTTCCTAAACACACCAACACTGTCAGACATTCCATCAAGGATCATATGATATACATTACAATGCCCCACATACTATATACTTATTGTTCTATATGAACTGTCAACATATGTGTGTGTGTGTGTGTTCTGAGAGCTGAAGTTCATATAGTTCCTGCCAATGTTCAACATCCCCCCCCCAAACCCCCCACCCCTCTCCTCAGGACCACAACTTATACATGTACTTCGCCCGCTCCTCCGGGATCAGCTAAACTTCTCCAGTGACCATTCCTCTACTACTTGGCCCCCTCACTGCCACCCATTTCCCCCAGGTTGCCCGAGAATAAATTTTGTTTATTCTATTTCATTGTATTTTTACTGCAAGTTTTCCTCGTCTAGTGACGTTTTCTAGTGAAACGTCGCTTTCAAGTTATCTCAAATTTTCTACACTTCTCCAGACCAAAATGCTATGCCAAAATATTTTAAAAATAGCTGAATAACAATTCGTTGCAACGATTTAATGATTAAAAAAACCAGTTATTTATAATGATCTCTCCTCATTCACAAGCACATGAAGTGATTTCCTTTCCTTTCGTAGAATTTCTGCTTTTTGATGACATGCAAATTTGGAATAAGGGGCCTTATTTGCGACTGGTTTTGTTTCACACTGAGCCTTCAAATCGTTTGTCATCTGTGATTCCTTTTACTGGTAGTCAATGTTTAAGATGTTTATCGACTGGCAGTTGTGCTTGTAGTTTCTGTAGACGATAAATAATACCAGCCGCGGTCTTTCTCTCTTTCTGCTTCTGAATTATATATATATATATTATATATATATATATTATATATATATATATATATATATATATATATATATATATATATATATATATATATATATATATATATATATATATATATATATATATATATATATATATATATATATATATATATATATATATATATATATATATATATATATATATATATATATATATATATATATATATATATATATATATATATATATATATATATATATATATATATATATATATATATATATATATATACACACATATGAGAGAGAGAGAGAGAGATAGAATTAAAAACCATATAATAACAGGAATTTGTTGTGTGTCGTAGGTTTGTAAGTACTTTCTAAATGTGGATTCAAAGCAACTTAAATCCATGTTAAATCCACTTCCCTAACTATGAAAACTGACACATTCATAGGCTGTCAATGGTTTCCGTGTATCTATTCAAAGTTCCTCACGAAGGAATTGTCAGTACACAATATGCATTCCATCAGTCACTTCCTGCTAATTGGAAGTAGAAATTTGATTATCTTTTATTTTATTATTATTTTTGCCAATGGAGAACCACTAGGGAAATTGTGTGTGGAAGCGAGGGGAGGAAATGCATTCCAAAAATGTTAAAGCAGCATTTCACATTATGCAAATTTTAGACAACTTCGTTACGTCAGGAAACTCATTTACCAGCTATAAAAGCATGCTGAGAGAGAGAGAGAGAGAGAGAGAGAGAGAGAGAGAGAGAGAGAGAGAGAGAGAGAGAGAGAGAGCTAACTATTGATATCACGCAACTGGGTGTTAGTTACCCAACACAGCAGACCAAACTGCTTCCAGTTATTTGTACTTGGAAGCACTAGTGTGATCATTCTGAAGATTTTTGGTATAATTGGTACCTTGGAAGAAAAAACAGAGATGTTTCTCTTTTATCCATCATTTTATTAACATTTGTGGTTTGCATTGCGTATGCGCTGTGAAACTATTTGTTTTGCCTGTCATGGGTCACGGCTGTCTATTATTTATCATTCTTTTCCCCGGTATGCTTCTTTAACGCGTGGAATATAAATAATTGCATGTTACTTCTTTGTGCTTTTTAGCAGTGTTAAAATATTCTCAATTACATATTATTTCGATAAGTATCAATAAATCTATCCGTGTTTATAGAAAAAATCAACGAATTTTAAGAGAAATTAGTGATTGGTCACAATACTGCCAAATTGACCGATCATTACTAAAGCACTGATGAACTCTTTAAAGATCCAATGTCTTCTCACTTATAAAGGGATTAACTATAGATTTCCTGTGATGGCAGACAATTATACTTCCTCTCTTCACTCTTAAAAACTAAAGCCTTCTGTACATCTAGACTTCGCCTGTTGCATTCACCTCCCGTAATGTAACTTCAAACAAAATCTCATCTACTTTGTAGTTTATTCAACTTTGTTTTTGAATTCTGATAATGACAGGTTGTTTAGATGCAATTACAAAGATATAAATAGCGGAAATATTATATATACTTTTGAATTTTTTTTTATTAATCGTTGCTCATTCTTGTTTGTTATTAAATTTTATTTTTGGGATGACAACTTTCTTCTCTTTTTTGTGTGCTTGCAAGTGCTACTCTCAACGATTTTTTGCTTCAAATTAATTTATGGATGAAGAAATTATTCTCTTTTCTCTGGCTCTACGTTTTTGCTTTTTATACGTTATTATTACGAATGATGATACTGATTGCGTTCTTTTATTGTTTCGTGGACGATCAAAAATATACTATTTTGTTTCATAATATGTTATCGTTTGAAAGGGT
Source organism: Macrobrachium rosenbergii (assembly GCF_040412425.1). Taxonomy (NCBI): domain Eukaryota; kingdom Metazoa; phylum Arthropoda; class Malacostraca; order Decapoda; family Palaemonidae; genus Macrobrachium; species Macrobrachium rosenbergii. Next base: position 35,925,732 of record NC_089770.1, on the reverse strand, counting down.
TTGAGTAGCTTTCACTTACCTTTGTTAATTATGATTCATCGTAAAAGCAATTCAGGCTTTGATGAACAACGCAGTAACATTGTTTATCAATAAACGCATCCAAGAGCAATTATTTTTGTTTTCATTATTAGATCAAAGGACCATTACAGATTCATTTGCTTTGTCATAGTCATTTAAAATGGAATCTGACTGACCTTATATAATGGTTGACCTGTCATCTGTGATTTTATTTCAGCCGACTGGACCATTCTGGCTATTTCAACTGCTCATCATTGAGCAATGAACTGGAAGGGGATTTTTTGAATGCAGCTACAATATTCCCAAGAGCTAATGTGGAAACTGACTTCTGAAATGCAATCTAACTGACTATTCTATTGCGCGAAAAAATCTACATGACTTCAGGTAACTCATTTTATATCTGTTAGTTTAGATCAAACCATAAAATTACCTGATATTTCTGAAAGCAGGCAGTTGGATACAAGGATGTTAAAATCATCAATTTTAAAATTCAAAGAAAGGGAATTGCTTCTCTCTATTTTAGAAAGTGTGTCCACAAATGACACTTCATCCTTTGCCTGTTTGTGTAGCTTAACCTGGTGGGAAAATTGGTAGCATATGTCAAAATGTATGCCACGTTTTTAAGTTTATGATTTTCTTTTTAAATTCAATATATAATTATGATTTATAAACAAGATAAATTTCAGAGAGAGAACACACACATATATACATATATACACACACACACACACACACACACATATATATATATATATATATATATATATATATATATATATATATATATATATATATATATATATACATATACCTTGTTCCTGGCTACCAATTTCTCGATTAACTTATAATAAAGAAGAATATCTGCTACTAACCATCATGCTCATAGACCCAAAACAGCGGCCCGAGCCTCTTCCTAAATTTATCTGAGCAGAGTACAAGTGCAGAGTAATGCACATAAACAATGTGAATACGCAAAGTATTCAATCTCAGTTTAAAAACAGATTTGAGTATTCCTAATGGGAAAGGATTCTCTTGAAACGAATAGAACTGAATATACAATTTAGGCCGGAGGCCAATCGCTGTGACTTATGAGGTCATTCAGCGCTGAAAGGAAAATTGAGAGTAAAAGGTTTTATAGCTGTAACAGGAGGAAAACCTCTCAGTTGCAGTATGAAACAATTATTATTAGAGGTAGGAAGTCAGACAGAAGAAAGAGACTATCAACTTAGATACAGTTAAAGAAATGAAAGGGGTTTCAGCTAGGGGCCGAAGGGACGCAGCCTTCTCTTGATAAGGGTAGGATTTAAAGGGCGACGAAGGGGTAGGAAGAACCTATTGCCTGAGGACATCGTCCTGAGAATTTCTTCCTCTTCCTAAGTTTGTCCAAGTAGTGGAATGCCCTTCAAACCCAGTTCGGGAGAAATGAATAGTCTACATACGTACCTAATGCCGCTGTTAAGCCGACTGTGGTCCGTATATATGCTTAGTTAACGGTACTGGTAAAATATACGTACTGAACTGTTAACTGAGTTTTCATCCACAAAGTACGTGGAATTTTGGTTACCCACAGTCTATCCAGTCTATTATACCTCGTCTTCTCGAGAGTAGAGGAGAGAAATAAGTGTTATGAAGCGTTTTTCCTCCCTTCAATCAGACATGAAATGACCAAGACAAATTTCCAAAAGAAAATTGTTTCCAGTTCTTCTTTACATGAGTCTTTTCATTAACGTCTCAGTTCCAAGAAAATAAAACTAGTAGTAGAAAACTCCCCTGATTTGTTTGTTTACGCTCAGCTCTGAATATTGGGAGAGGAACAGAGAGCTTATGTGTTTGTCATTAAGGACGACGAATGTGAGTCAAGAAGTCCCTCTCCAGCAGGCGTGGTTACCTGTTACATCAGCAGCTCATTAGCATAATTCCACGCCTCCCTCATCAGCTTGATATCAATTGAGTGAGAACGTTACGTTTATTTTGTCGCTATAACTAACTCCCAATTGAGTTATATAAGGAACTGTATCTCTCTCTGGCTCTCTCTCTCTCTCTCTCTCTCTCTCTCTCTCTCTCTCTCTCTCTCTCTCTCTCCTATATTGCTAGCAAACAGAATTTGCTGACGTAACGTAACTGTTCTAAAACTGACAAAATGAGTAATGTTGCTTTAACAGTTCAGCAGTGCTTTTCCTCTCTCGCTTGCACTGATCAAGATTTCACCAGTTGTTGTCCATTGGTTAAAAAAATATATATGTATATATAAACAAGAAAGTCTAATTTCCCTCAACAATTAGCCTGAAGTGCGTGATGGAATGCTTATGTAATGTCAATTACTTCGTGAACATTTCTCAGTTTATACATGGAAACCATGTTGCCTATGTCCAAAATGTCATTTTTCATAGTGGTTTTTAAACAAATATAAGTGTCCTTGAATTTAAAAAAAAGTATATAAACAAGAAAACACACACAACACACACACACACACACACACACATATATATATATATATATATATATATGCACAAACTACACTCATTATACACACACACACACACACACACACAACACACACATATATATATGAATATGTATATATATATATGGTATATATATATATATATATGTATATATATAAATCACGAAAGTATATATATATATATATATATATATATATATATATATATATATATATATATATATATATATATATATATATATATATATATATATAATGCAAAGTATAAAAGAGAGAAAGAGCCTATATTAAACTGAATCGTATTTTTAGTATCTACAGAGACTGCAGGTACAACTGCAAATTGGAAGACAGGTGTTCATGTGTGTAATTATGAGCAGTTATGCAATCATGATTAAAATAATAATAATAATGTACTTATTCTACTCACTCATCGTGAAACGCTTTTGGTAACCTCTTATAAAGGAGAAAGAATACCATCACAAAGAGACAATTCCATTATTCCCGAGTTCCTTTTGTCTCCTATCGAAATTGCAGCTATATTTCCGAGACTTCCACACCTAGACGTCCAATATGTTTCCGAATTCCTATCCTGATTCTGATTTTTTTCGCCATATAAATATCCAATTCCTTTTATTTGCTTTTTCCCCTAGAGAAGATGGCTCCAGAAGATCATCCTGAATGCTAATTGACCACCGTCGACTAACTACCAGGTACAAAACTGCCGAGGAAAAAGAAGCAGAAACATCAAGGGATTTAACGAAACGTGAACACAGCTCACTGCCTAATCCAGGAATCAAACTCTGACCATCGTACTTGTGGGGACAAGTTTATTGGCCCCTATACCGTAAAGAAAAGTCTTCCTGCAGGTATGTAGTCAATAATAATAGGGAACAGTATGGAAGCACCTGTAACAAATAACTACATTTATCAAAGGTATATCTTCAAAGAGCATTACCTTGGTACAACACTAGTCGAATAATCTCCCGGGAAAACATGAAGACAAGTATATTTGAATCAAATAAGCAAGTTAAGGAATTCCCTAAGAAATCATTAAAATTTAGTCACTAACAAACTTTTACAGTTTATAGGGTTTATAGACCAGAAACTACATTTAAAACTATGGCTTTGGCGTGTGACTGAGGTATTCATTAGAGGTTACTTTGAAATGCTGATCAACGTAGGTCTCACATATTTTTGAGAATAACAGCGGAAGGGGAAGGTTATGAACTGTTTGAACATAGTTTTGGGCATCATGGGAGGGATGAAGAAATCTCTCATCTCTTTTGGAGAAGGAACTGAAGGACACTAACAAATTAGTGTATCATGTTCATCAGCTCTTAGCTTACAGGATGCCATTACTTCCACGAATAAAAAGCAGGTCTAATCATATGGAATTCAGATCAGTGCTAAAGAGAACAACACTTTTGGAGAAAAACAAATGTTATTTATCCCAACGATTACCTCAGGGCCACGCTGCAATAATAATATATGAAAGGAGTTTACAATCTTATTGCGATATTCCCAAAATACTGAGAAAAAACCCTGAAACTAACAGGAAGAAATGTTTGGAAGCATCTTGGAATTTTGAGGGCAGTAAAACCGTCCCCTCGACAGAAGTTCTTACTGCAAATAGACCTCATTTCCACTTTCACGTAACAACATTTTCCTGCGGTAACTGTTATTGAGGCACTATTTATTTCCATTCTCGCTGCAGCAGTTCGCACACTTATATTCAGAATGAGCGTTAAAGAGTGAGAGTTTCCATGAACACACTGCAATGGAATTTTTATGAACAACCATTAGAAACGTCATGAATGTTTTGCAGAGACTACTTTTGCTTTCCAGTATTTGTTCGTTTGTGTCAAATGATGCAGTTTCAAAATATCTAGCAACCTACAGGAGAGGTGTCCTACACTACTGAAAATGGGATGGTTAATGAGGATTCCGTATTATCTATATAATTACATAACATTTTTTTAATACGGATTAGTCCAACACATCAGCGGAAATGGACTTTTCAGACTGAAATTTTGTGCTTCAGAAAATGAAATCTAGACGTAAGTTGACGTTTATCGTTGAAGAAGCTGCGTAAGGGCATCCAGTATGTGAATGCATCCCTCGGTTCTAATATTAATAAAAAAAAATGCATTTTAATATTAAACAGGGTGGAACCGTACAAACTCACGCTTATTGTATATGGAATCCTATTTACCGACAAGAGGGTAATGAAAAACGTGATCCCGATTAAGAAACCATTTTAAAAGAAAAGAATATGAAGCCAGGCAAACATAAGAAATATTTTTGTTTCCAAAGAGGACAGAATTTTTAGATTCACACTCATTTTTGTAGCTCAGAGCGATTCTCCCGAACCTACGAACTAGGTTCCGAATTCTCTAAAATGAAAGTAAATGAAGCATCACTTGTACGGTAGGTATATCTCTTCTGTTAGAGAATATGGTTTTTCTTCTATTTGCAGAAACTTTATGTAAGTTACGTTTTAATTATTTCAGTTTTTTCGACTGTAAAGTCGTTCAATTTTCACTCCTCGCAGTTACTCAGAATTCCCAAGCAAAACTATTTTCCGAAGCGTCGTTTGGTGGGAATGCTTCCGTGCTGCAGTAGTCTTGCTTCTTCAAGGCCAATTCCTCTTCTAGAAAGTTCTGTTGCTTTAGGGGCGGTCGTTGCCCAGATCACCCAGACAAGACGTCACTGCACTTGACGCAACACTTACGTCGGGAATCTTGAAACTGAACGAAAAACTATCTCTTTTTTTAATCAAAGGCGTTGTCTACATCCACAGCTTTCCGAAGAGCTAGTTTTTTTTTTTTTTTTTTTTTTTAATCACTTCCTTCCACAGTTCGACCTGAGGGTAACTCGTATTTCGCCTTCGGTCGCTCTCTCGTTTTCCACAGACACCCGACTGGTTCCTGTTCTCGACTGTCTCGTATTTCGTCTGGTTATCCCCTTCCGGGTCGGTGGGTTGATTCTCCCTCGAAATCCCCCCTTGATACTACTCTTGGCTCTCTGCCAGATATCCAGACATATATTTTCAACGCCCTTTCAGTTAGTTTTCTTCCACGGGCACTGATATACCCAATGTTATCATGCGAAGATTTTTATGTATATTGTTTAACTTCTCAGACAAATTCTCAAACACACACACATGCATATATATATATATATATATATATATATATATATATATATATATATATATATGAATATATTTTACATCACCGTGATTCATATACAATCATTAAGCTACAAATGTCCTTTAATAGCTCAATCCTCGCTCTACCTCGGAAATTATATATTTTCATATATGTTATCCGAGGGGTTTTTATAGTTGATAAGTTCGTCGTCTCGTGGGCTCGAACCACGGAAGACAAGAACTCAGGACTACAGTGACGCTCCTTAAACCTCCTTTGATGGCCGTGTGGTTTACGGCGCATCACTGTAGTCCTGAGTCCTTGTCTTCCGTGGTTCGAGCCCACGAGGCGATGAACTCATTATCAACAAAAAAATTCCCCTTCGGTTAACATATATATATGTATATGTATATGTATATGTATATGTATATATATATATATATATATATATATATATATATATATATATATATATATATATATATATATATATATATATATATATATATATATATATATATATATATATATGAAAATAAAGGATATTTAAACCTCCCTTGTATATGAATCGTGTGATATGATAAAATTAATTCATAATTTTTGCTGCATGCGACAAATGCACTACACGATTAACTTGGTAGAGGTGAGTTGCTCTCAATTCTAATTACAAATACCTAAGTTCGACAGTGATTTGTAGGTGCGAGTCGGTGTCAACTTATACCTCCCTTGATGGCTGTGTGGTTTAAGGCACGTTACTGTGGTCCTGAGTTCTTTTCTTTTGTGTTTCGAGTCCACGAGACGACGAACTAATTATCAACTAAAAAATTCCAATTTGGGTAACATATATGGAAATATATTATTTCCAAGGTAGAGCGAATTGGATATTAAAGGACATATGTAGCTTAATATATATATATACATATACATATATATATATATATATATATATATATATATATATATATATATATATATATATATATATTTCTTTTTTGATATTCACAAACACTAAGCTACTTATGTCATTTAATAACCAATTCGCTCTACTTCAGAAATACCTCCAAATAATCTGAAGTCTAGATACTTGAAGATGCCATTAGCAATTATTATTTATCACTCTTCTTAATTGCCGTATTTTGTCTCATGTGCAGAAGTTCCATAACCTGTATTTTGTATCAGTCCCGATAACACATACAGCTTCTGATCCTGAATTCTTTGAATTTGACTCCAGTTTTTAGTTGCAAAAGCATTCGATAAGTTCTTCAAGCAACGAGAGGCGTAGCGCATTAAAAACCATAATTTCATATGTCACTTTACACTTTTCGGCAAATAAATAATTATCAAAACATAAACAATGCTTTGTCTTAATATCCGGTGTCACCTAATTGCAATGCATTCTTTCTTGAACTCAGCTAGAATCCTATCGCGTACGGTATGTATCATATTTTATTTTTCCTTTCCGAAGATTGGATATGCTTTCTCTAAAAAACATACCTAAAAAATAATTGGAAATGGACTTGTTGAGAATCTGACACAATTTATTCTGGAGAATGTGACCTAAACATTTTATATATTAACTATGTATTTTACGAAATGTCGAATCATCTCTTTCAATTGCAAGCGTAAATTATGTACTTTAAATAACTGATTGATTTCCATATGATTCATTTTGCCTTTATCAACACAAACTATAACACAGGGTAGGTTGAACCAGCTGTGGTGCTTCAAATGATTATAACTCCATCCATATAATACAAACTTTTGAAACCATCGCAGAACTTTGTTCCACCAATATTGGCATTTCCACAACACAAGTTGCAGCTGTGGACCCCAGCATTCTTCTGGTTTGGACACTTTCAGCCCAATGAAATATCTGACATAAATAAGCATAGCTGGAAGGTGTCTGCTCATAAGGGTCAAATATAGGAAGCACGATGGAACAAAACTTAAGCAATAATTATAGTTAGTAAAAAATTATATATATACGGACCTCAAAATGACAGACGGTACGCAAATATTAAATCGGTCCTGGAAAGAGGAAAGCTGTGGAACTCTGGGAAAAGACTAAAGTGAAAAACAGCGGCAAAGTTGTTCTGTAACTGTACAACGGAATCTTTCCTTCTTCCTCACACGGCGACGAATGGCCAACCGAGTCCTTCTCAGCGGCGCTGATATCCCATCCATGAGTTGGAACCGGAAGCTCAAAAGGAGCCTGTCCAGTTGTTTCTCCCAGATGAAGCCTTATGCCAGCACGGTCACTCGCTCCTACGAGCAGTCCGTAAATAGTTTTACAAATGTTGAACGGGTAAGGTTTAAACGTTTTGTATAAAATTCCTACGTATTCCACTTTATAAAGCAATATTAATGCTAACATAAGAAATAATACCAGATATTAGTACGTATGTATGCGAGTATGAATACACTTCGATGACAAAATACTTAATAGAAAAAGTATTTAACAAAATTCATGTCTGTATTTATCAAAACATTCTGAAATCAGGACAAATGCTAAATTCAAGATGTCATTAAAATGACCAAAATTGGAAGCCCAATTTAGAAAGGCATCTCTCGAGGCCCAGTTTCACTGCAGGAAATGTGATCAATTTGTTAGGAAATATTTAAACAGAAAAATATTGGTACGTTCCCGAAATGAAACTAATGGCAAAACATTCTTATTCTACCAGTCTGTGACAGCACTCGCAAATATTAAGAACTGTCATCAATCGTCATTCAGAGAAGTAAGGAACAGCAGGTAAAAATCTGTCTGCAGTGAAAGCGCTCACTGGAGTACCAAAGGGACATCGGTGATTCTGGGATAAAAATCAGTCTGGACGACAGTCTAACCACACACGATTCACATCAGGAATGAAAAGTGACGCATTTCAAATGACGAAAGCTTCATCTCCACTCTCAAAATTGTCTGTTTTTCTGATAACAGCGCGTTGAAAGGAAACTCATTTCACTTTATAAATATGCACTGGGCACTTTAGCGGGATGGAATATGCCGTCATTACCTAGTCATAATTTTCTTTTTTATGTCATCACAACTAGTATTTCGAAACATACAGCCATAATAGCGATCCTCATATCAAAAAGGGTTCATTCTTGCGTAAATTAAACAGGCCTCATCTGAGATGCATATTATTCCTTTGTAAAAGCCTTCCACTAACTATACAATTTCATTTTCTAAGAGGAAATTTACCATTTCTGCCCATTCTCTGTCAGTAAGCCTTGAGAAATGTGTAAAGCATTTTGTGTAAATATTTCTTAACTAAGCTCACACCTAAAGAAATCCCATGCACACAAACACACGCACACACAAACACACACGCACACACACGCGCACAATCAGATACACATACCCCAACATAGTATTATATCTTCTCATCCACCATCGGTAGTTTAATCATAAAGATTTTCAAACAAAATTGCAGGATTCTTGATTTGTTTCTTTTTTTTTTTTATTTACGGACATGATCTTTGCACTGGCCCTTCAGCATTAACCACATATTCTAGTCCCTCGTGGTGTTTACCTTTCGGGATCAGGAAAAGCTAAAGCATCTTAACAAGGAAGTAGCAACTTACACAGATTTAATATGTTCTCTGCTGTACAACCGTGAAGATTGCACCCAGTCCTAAACTTCTTTCTTGTTATCTGTTTGCACAATTATCCGTGTTCTGTAGTAGCATGCTTATATATATATATATATATATATATATATATATATATATATATATATATATATATATATATATATATATATATATATATATATATATATATATATATATATATATATTATAGGACAATTGCCCTTAGACAATTGCCCCCTTTACATATAAGTATCAAAAACATTTATATTAGTTCCCTGTCATTTAGAAAATAGTTACAAGCAGTTTCATCCATAAATAAACAATTCTCGAAGAAATTGTTACTAATTACTTAATCACTAACTGTCTGGTTATAAAAAAGTGTTAAGTGTTAAGATAGTACATACAAACCAACGACTAGTCTGAATACGGGTCGTTATGAAACAGTTTCAGACAGTTTCCTCTATAAATAAACAATTCTTGAAGAAATCATTATTAAATACATAATTACTATCTAGTTAAAGAAATGTTCATAAAGAATGTTAAGATAGTAAGTAGCAACAAGCCATTGTCTAGTTAGAATTCAATCTTGAACTGATCAGTGTATCTATATCTAAACCCCTCTCAAATAAACAGAATAAATTATATCACCTATCATGGAGTTCGATGTGAACGTGATAAAAAAGCGGTTAAATGATGGTTATATCTAAGTCAACAGAAAGAGTTGGCAAATAACGTTCTATCTTATGAATGTGAGAAACGTTGGCAAAGTAACTAAAAAGCCCAAGTTAAAGTTTGTGGAAATGAAGTCGTTGCCCATGCAAATGGTCACACCCATGCAGCAGACATATGCCGGCAAGAAGTCTTGTTTGTACGGCAGGAAATAAAGAGGAAAGTTATGAGCACCCAAGAGACCGCACAGCAAATGATGACTCAAACTATTCAGTCAATATGAAATGGCGCCTCAACTCAACTACCCCTGTTAAGCCATGTCACACTAGCGGGCACTGCCCGACGGGCAAACAAGTTCCCATAACCCGTTCCACCTGACCATCCCGAGTTGGAGTCAGAACAATGCGATTGTCTGGTAACACTGCTTCAGAAGCGAGAGAAAATATAAATAGCTGGGAGTGCCTTTCTTGACAGGTGTTGCAAGAGGCGCTACAAACACGCTGTCTGCGCTCCACCTCATCCCATTCCGTCAAACCTAACTGGAAATTTCTTGAAGTGTTGAATAGCATCAACCAGCGTCACCTTCAATCAAATGCTTGCAGGCAGGACATCCAGCACCGCCCACACAAAAACGTCATCTAGATTTTAGGGTCAGAATGGCAAACATCTTACAAGACGTCGAGAACCGCCATTTGTTGGACTTTTTGAGATATATAGCCCACTAAAAAATTGAAAATTGCTTTTCGTTGTTTTTACAACGTACAAATTTACAATTTTAAGTATGTATTTCTTTAACATTCATGTGTCACTGAATAATTCTTCTTAAAGGATAAGTTTTAACATTCAGGTTTTATTGAATAATTCTTCTTAATGGATAACAGATAACACTTTAGTTTTATTAGTTTTAGTACTATTAATCTCCCATAGTTCTTTTTTCTGATTTTTCTCCAAGGGGGGCGATTATCCAAGGGGCAGTTGCAGAGAGGGTAATTGTTTTCGGGAGGCAATTGTCTTGATACCACACACACACAAACACACATATATACATACATATACATATACATATATATATATATATATATATATATATATATATATATATATATATATATATATATATATATATATATATATATATATATATATATATATTGGCATGAATGAAATATATAATAAAAAAATCTTTGGATTTCAGCTTGTGGGCTGGCTAGGCTGCTTAGTAGGAGAAAATCAAGAGATGAAAATAAGAATTAACATGAAACAAACGATGAAAAAGAAAATACCCTCGCTTATGGGACGGCATATAAATGCTCTTCCTTCAGTTACAATAACCTGGAAATTCTAAAAATTCAACCCCTGACTTTGGCCAACTTTTTTGGAGTCTCAAAAAGTACATTTCTTCAATAACTGAAGTTCTAAGAAGTTTTATAGATTTGAAATGTGGCTGCAAATTCATTTGACATTCATTTAAAAATTCAAAGAGCTGTAATTTTTGAAAGCCAGAACAGTTCATAAAATTATGTATGACTCAGAAAGTCTTTAAATGATAACTGGTTCAAAAACTTTAAAAATAAAAAAAATAAGTAAAGTGTTAAGCTAATCTAATCCTTGGTATTATACCTTCCTTTTATAAGAAAAATCATCACAATTGGAAAGCATAATTCCTGGAACAAGTTCCTTGGTATTGGACTTTCTGATTCGGAACAGAAAACAGGCATTTGCAAAAATGCAAGTAAAGCCAAAATAAATTTAATTCTTTCTTTTATTTTATGTACCGTAAATTAACACTTCTCGATGGAATTGATAATGATATATATGTATATTACTGCAATAAGAACAAATGATTTAGCATCTGATACCCTACATTACAACGAATTACTTACTAAATGGTTTTTTTTTTTTTTTTAAACATGAGAATTTATTTCTGCTAAGCAGGATGTGCGCACGGCCGAGATATTGCCCGTGTGAATAAAATCCAATTTGGGCTCCCGATGAGAGTGTCAGGACCAGACTTTTAGAAGACGATGAGGTCTGACGGGAACCGAGGGACGATCCTCGTAAAGCCCAGGCGTTAAAAGCCGATTTCTGAAGGGAATGTTGAGAAAAGAGAGATCGCTATTCCTTCAGAGGTCTATTTGAAAGAAGAACGGATACAGCCGACCTTCAAAAGCTTTATAGGAATGGAATGGAATGGAATATTCAGAATCTAGGCCAAAGACCAAGCGCTGGGACATACGATAAAGTCACTCAGAACTGAAATGGAAGTTGAGAGTAAAAAGGTCTGAAAGGCGAAGCTGGAGAAAAGCCTCGAAGTTGCACCAGGAAACAATTATCAGGAGAGGGTTGAAGAAAGTAAGATGGAAGAAAGAGAATACGAACGGAAGTCAAGTAAAAGGAAGGGTCGCTACAAAAACCTTAAATAATGCCTAGAGTGCTCCACATGAGGTGCACTGACAACGCCACCTCCCTATGGAGTGAAAGTTTTTGGTGCAAGAAAACATAAGTTTATCAGAGGAGCCTGGTACAACTCGGAAGGTTTCTTAGCAAAAGGTAATGATAATTATGAGTATAATCATAATTATAATTATAGAGAGAGACCCTAAGATTCTGAGGAACAGACAAAAGGTAATGGAATGAGATATATATATATATATATATATATATATATATATATATATATATATATATATATATATATATATATATATATATATATATATATATATATATATATATATATTATATATAAACAGAAACCAGTAGGCTAAGAAGGGCCGAATGAAAGAAGCCTTACATAATGTAAGGGATCTAGCAATTTGCCACACCCCCTACACACTACCACAACCACCACAACAGGAAAAGATGTCTTACAGACAACAGGAAGATAATAAGATTTTATTGTAAACTGAATTACTAATCATAAACGTTATAAACGGCATGATGGGATGAGGTACAGTTAAAGAGCGAAAATAACTGGCATCTACAATGGTCACAGTTTTTAGTTGTTTAAAGTTAAACATGATGTTATATATATATATATATATATATATATATATATATATATATATATATATATATATATATATATATATATATATATATATATATATATATATATATATATATATATATGTATATATATATATATATATATATATATATATATACATATATATATATATAGCATATATATATATACATATATATATATATATATATATATATATATATATATATATATATATATATAAATAATCAACACACAATCACGTGTGGAACAGAAATAAATTTGACTTGTATGGCCTAGTGGGATGCCCTTTGCCTTTCAATTGAAAGACCTGGGTTCGATCCTGATGCGAGTCAGAAATTTATATATACACACACACACACGCATATATATATATATATATATATATATATATATATATATATATATATATATATATATATATATATATATATATATATATTGAGAAAGAGAGAGAGAGAGAGAGAGAGAGAGAGAGAGAGAGAGAGAGAGAATGTTAAGCGCACGAATACAATACCAACAATCGTCTATGTAAAAGTTATTTAAGTTTGCTTTTGGACGATTTTTAAAATGAGGCTTCTATGGATCCTGTAGACGTCCCATCCTTGATACACACACCACTGAACAATATCACATGGCCCAGAGTGTACAGACAATCGTAAATGGTAACTTTATTGGTAATGTGAAATTAATACATACTCACTGCGTATGAAAACAGCTCCTTGTGAAGGTAAAAGTCAGAATGACTGATAATGACTCCCGGCCCGAATCCCGACAACCGAATCTAAATTGCTCCCGAAAGCAAATGGCGAAATGAGCTCATTACGAAAGGCCTCAGGATCTGAAAGTGGAATGATTAACGATGATTCGGCCTTTGCTAAGCGATATTGTAATGAAGCACTCATGTCATTACGTGAATGTAATCAAACCGGCTTTTTAACAGTATTAAAATGAAGTTCTGAAAATGCTATACTGTATGTATATGACTCATTGAATAAAAGAAAAATGGATGACATGATTACAGAAAAATAATACCTGAGAATGATATTTGAAGATTCTAATGTCAGATATATTTTACTTATTGAATGTGGTCTGCTCCTCGCAACAGAATGCAAAAGGCTTTAATATTGTTATTATAGCTACAGTTTGAGATTTGTAGAGTTCGTAAAATGGCTATTTTGTAAAACGAGTGGCCGAAAATCATCTTGCAAGCAAGAGTCTGTGTTTTGCAGAGTGTAGGAGTTCACGTGAAATTATATATAAAAAAAGTGATTTACTTCGATTTAAATGATGAATACTAATTTCATGGGGAAGATATTTATTCTCATAATAATAAAGTCAACAAGATGAAATCAATATTAAAATGACGATATTGCTGTCACAGATTGAAGATGACTCAACAGGCATAGCAGTTGATTTATATAAACACACACACACACACACACACACACACACACACACACACACACACACACATATATATATATATATATATATATATATATATATATATATATATATATATATATATATATATATATATATATATATATATATATATATATATATATACTATGACTAGCTCAGCTGTGGCTGGCACTGCCAGGCCCGAGTTCGAAGTCTCCGGCCGGCTGATGAAGAGTTAGAGAATTTATTTCTGGTAATAAAAATTCATTTCTCGCTATAATGTGGTTCGGATTCCACAATAAGCTGTAGGTCCCGTTGCTCAGTAACCAGTTGGTTCTTAGCCACGTAAAATAAGTCTAATCCTTCGGGCCAGCCCTCTCTAGGAGAGCTGTTAATCAACTCAGTGGTCTGGTAAAACTAAGGTACACTTAACTTAGCTACTATGACTTTTGATTCAATTTCCAATCTATGACAGCAATATCGTCATTTTAACATTGCTCTCATCTTCATGACTTTAACAAATATTATGAGAATAATTATTGTCCCCATGGAATGAGTATTCGTCATTTAAATCGATGTTAAGTCTTTTAAACTTTTTTTTTTTACGTATCCCGACTCCTCCATTCTGCAAAACACATACTCTTCCAAGCAAGATGGCTTTCTGCCATTCTTTCTTCAAAATAAACATTTCTCTCTCTCTCTCTCTCTCTCTCTCTCTCTCTCTCTCTCTCTCTCTCTCTCTCTCTCTCTCTCTCTCTCTCAATATATATATATATATATATATATATATATATATATATATATATATATATATATATATATATATATATATATATATATATACATACACACACATATATATACAGTGTACATATATATATATATATATATGAATGTGAAAATAAGAAGGCCCATAAAACACTTTTCCTGTAATACTACAGTGTAATATGAAAATAAGAATATAAAACACTATTTAAACGTTGAAAAGTTATATTTCGGGCACTTGTTTTGTGCCCCTGTTCACTTTTAGAATATGGACAGGTGGAAAGTTACAATGGTATATATACAAAAACATGAAGGTGTGGCCTTAGGCCTCCGATGTTAAGGAGGTGGCGTTTCTTAAGAAGGAGGAGATTGACCAAATTCCCTAGTGGTTTTTGGCCTCATTAGCTCCCGTTTGGCGATGGATCTGGCGGTCGCGTTTCTTGGGTCATCTTCTTCAAAAAGGTGCGAGGATTAAGGTGTCAATGGCGTCCGATTTCCAATGTCCTCCTGACAGGTTCATATTGTTGGTTTGATTGATGATAGCAGATTCCAGCATCTTTCTTTTGTACGGACAGCTACTCTTGAAAACCAACCCCCACTCCAGTTAATGACATGCCCTGTATTTCTAATATGTAGGAAAATTCCCGAACTCTCCGAAAGCGTAACGTACTGATCTTTTGTGCTCTGTTATTCTTTGCGAGAGCGATCTACCTGTCTCGCCTACATAAATGTCATGACAATTACTACACGGTATCTTGTAAATTCCGGCTTCTTCCCTTTTTGTTATTTACATATACGTTAACGAGCGAACTCCCTGATGGATTTGGGATAATGGAAAATGAAAGGATTATCAGAACTGAGTTGTTCGGTGGCCTTTTGGATGTTTTCATCGTGGAAGCTTTATTTTGTTGTTGAAATCTATTTGTCTGTTGTGAGTGGGACCTCTGTATATATTTTATTTGCTTTATTAATAGCCCTCTCGATAATGTGTGGTGGATAGAGCAGTTGCGTTAGGTGTTGGCGGATCGTGTTAAATTCTTGATCCAGGTACTCATTTGAACATATCCTAAGTCCTCTGAGGAAAAATGCACCCTACCATGATTTTTACGGAGACGTCGTGGTAGCTTAAGAAATGAATGTAGGAGACATTCTAAGGTGGGTTTTATATATACTGTAAATGCATACCTGTTCTGTTTTCTTATGATCAGTACATCTAGGAACGGCAGTTTTCCGTCCTTTTCCCATTCTGTTTTAAATTTTATGGTCGGAACTATAGAATTTAGCCTATTAAAAATTCTTAAAGTCCCCCAGCTATTGTCCCAGAAAGTAAAGATATCATCTACGTATCTAAGCCAGATCATGTTATGGGGTTTGATAGACGACAAAAGTTCTGTTTCGAAATATTCCATGTACAAGTTTGCTAGAAGGGGTGATAGGGGACTTCCCATGCTACAGCCAAATTTTTGTTTGTAAAAATTACCATTGAAAGAAAACACGTTGTTAGTTACACAGAGGTTGATAAGTTTTAAAGTTTTATCTATGAAAATGGTCTTCATATGGTTGTAACTTCCTCTCTAAGAAAAAAACAACACGTCGGCAATCGACCTGTCCATATTCTACCAGTGAACAGGGGCAAAAAAACATTGATGAAATATATGGTTTCAATTTAAATAGTGTTTTATGGGCCTTCTTATTTTCATATATATATATATATATATATATATATATATCATACATATATATATATATACTGTATATATATATATATATATATATATATATATATGTATATATATATATATATATATATATATATAATATATATATATATATATATATATATATATATATATATATATATAGTTGCCTGCTATAATAACAATATCACAAACTTATGCATTCCTTTACAAAGAGCAAATCACATTCTATAAGTAAAACAAACCAGACATTAGAATCTTTAGACATTAGAATCTTCAAACTTCAGTCTAACGAATTATAAGTCACTTCCTGATGTCTGCATTCTACAACTTCGGGTTTTCAGCATAAAACGAAACCAATTTTGAAACTGAAAACCGAGTGAAGATTGCGACGATTTTTGAAAAAGTTGTCCTTTTTCATTGAAGTTAAATTGCGTGCACACTAACACTTCCATTTACCCCTGACCCAAACTTTTAGTTAAGGTGAGCTGTCTGTTTTGAGTGATATCACTGTCTTTTGAACTGTTATTTATCTAAGCAAAGACTCCCCTCCCGTAAATATGAATAAGTAATACTGGAAAATATTTTTCCGCGGGCATTATACCCACAAGAATCTTCAGGCTCACTCGCCTTTTGTCATTGCTAAGATATAGACAATATGTGAATATCATGTAGAGTCAGGAAGGCAATTCATATGGATAGAAAGTTGGGAAATAGTTGACAATTTTATTCTGCAAAAACGTTAGGTTAATTACCCTTTTGGTATTGGTCAAATATTGTACATTTCCAAACGTTACGCATATGGCAACGAACGCAATTCACTTGGTTCAAACACTGCAATAACACTTTAAACAATTAACTCTGTTTGAACTTAAAACCTAACGTCCTTTTGCTGTACGAGTGTAGTGGCGCCACTGGACAAGAATTGCACATTTCCTGATGTCATTTGGACAAGGAGGGAAAACCACATCGTTAGAAAGTTGTAAATCCCCCTGACGCACAAAACTACTCTTGCATGCATATCTGAGCGTTACGACTGGCAGTTACATCTCTTGTTACTACCTGGTGTTATATGCAGTGTCACGGATCTCGTCATCATCCGCTGTGTTTTAAAGCCAAGGATTCCTTTGAAATGGGCCGAGTGCTTTTGTCTGCAGTGCACTTCACTACTATTCAAGAGGGACGGAATATACGTCCATTTGGAGAGACAAAGGGTACACAGTGGTGTCCAATTTCCACCCCACCTCTCTCTCTCTCTCTCTCTCTCTCTCTCACTGATACCACACCAGAGGAAATTTGTGACAAAAGCTATAACAATGCTATTAAAGATATTTCTTCTCTCTATATATATATATATATATATATATGACAATATATATACAATGCTATATATATTTATATATATATTATAGGGGTAATTGAAATGGTAATAACATGAAAGTTAAAAACAGTCGAGTTTGAAAAAATACAAGCAAAATTACAACTGATAATAGGTATAATCCGTCTGAGTAAAATAAGGTGTCAGCGTTATTTACTCGTTGTAGTAGTTAGAAACTGGATCGATCTTATTGATTCAGATGGAGTTGGCATTAATATAATCCTTTCCTATATTCACAGGGTTCTACGGGTCACTTGAAGTGTAATGTACAAGCAACCGGGAGAAATCTGGACCTGGCAATTCTTTTTTCATTAATCCCCCTACGATAAATCGGTGACAGGAAAATTGCCAGTGGGAAAATTGCCATTGGGAATATTTCCCGTCGGAAAATTGCCCCTGGGTAAATTGCCATTATGGGAAAATTGCCATTGTGGGATAATTGCCATGGAGAAAACTGCCAGGCGGAAAATTGCCATTTACTAAGTACAATTTATAACGAAAAAAATATTGAAAGGAAAAACCATTACTATCAAAACCTTGTGTGAATTTATTTAAAAGTATCCATGTACTACTTATATACAATTTATAAACAATTATTTGAATTAAAAATCATTACAATGAAAACTTTACTTGAATTTATTGAAAAACCTTAATTGGAAATGTTGACACACTTAAAGAAAATTTTACTGTCAATTGCCCTTTTACTTTTAAACTATCGTCTTACAAATTAGCAAGCATGTCTTTTAAGGAGAAAACTGCCTCGCAGAAAATTGCCCGTTTACTCTTAAAATATCATCTTACAAATTAGCAATCAAGTCTTGCAAATTTTCCAAAAGAAGAAAGTCTTACAGTAGCAACTACATCAACAGTCAGTATCATAAAGCTTCTTTTGAATTTGCTGTTTTTAAATCTTTTTAGCCCATTATTGTGTCTGTAATAAAAGTGAAAGAGGAAAAGGCATTTTGGTCGATGATTTGTAGTATAACATCTGAATGGCAAGAATAAAAGTCGTACTGTGCTATATTAGGAGAACAAGGAAATTAAATCTAAAGGTTGCAGAGCTAGAATACACACGAACTCACAGAACGGTAATTTTGACATTTTAAAGAATGTAAATAATCATATACACTCATCAAGCAAAGATAAAGTTGAACCTAAACGAGCTCAAAGAGATTTAAAAGCTGAAATGGCTTCTTCTCACCAATCAAGTCGTTCCTTAGTGTCTGAATTTGGCGCCGGTCTTGACGAATGTGTACTTTCTCAATTGCCAAATCTACGTCATGTGAGTCGAAACATTAGGGATTGGAGACAAAGAGAGTGCAATTTCCCACCTGTTCCATCTAGTAGAAGCGGCTATGATATTCCATTGCAATTTCAAAATCTTTCTTATGGAGCCCGAGTTCTTCAATATGACTCGGGCATAAGTGATGGCGATAAAATATTAATCTTTGTTTCGAATGAAGGGCTTTAGGATCTTAAGCAGTACAAAAATTGGGCAGTCGATGGTGCATACAGTCAAGATTTTTCCTGAAATTTATTATCAAATTCTCACAGTTCACGTCCAGATCGAAAATGTAACAATTCCTCGAGTTTTTGTCCTTATGCCAAACAAAACAGAGGCTACCTACATAATTGTTTACAACAAAATCAAGTAATTTGTTAGTGATACTCCTGAGCATGTAACAGGTGATTTTGAAAAAGCCTCTTTAAAGACAGTAAAACATGTCTTTCCTAATGCTAATTATAATGGCCGTTTTTCTCATTTTGGCCAAGCACTGTACAGGGCAATTATTGACATGAAAACAAGACACCAATATCACAATGATAATGAGCTTAATATGAAAATGCGACATTTCTCGGCACTCGCGTTTGTGCCACCACAAGATGTCATTCATATCTGCTTTTGAAGAACTCTCTGGTGACGAAGACATCCCGCCTGAATTTTTATCATGCTTTGAATATACGCATATAGGAATTGAAAGAGGAACTCGGAACAACAGGAGAAGAAATGTTCCGCTTTTCCCGGTTGAAATTTGGAAAGTTTATTCCCGTTTTAAGAACTCACTGCCCTGTACTAATAATAGGGTTGAGGCATTTCACAATTCATTGAATAAATCCGTCAGCAATAGTCACCTTAATATATGGAAATTAATCAGTGCTCTGAAAAGTGAAGGAGGTTTGGCTATTGCAAAAAGAATCCAACTGCAAAGAGGTGATACACTTCCTATGCGCAAAAAGTACAGACACCTACTGTACATGTTCGACTTGGCAACCTCATTTCAAATTATGACAGTACTAATAAAATGTTATATTTAAGGGACATCGGATACAATATGCATAATTTTTAGGTCTGTTAACATTTCCAATTAAATTTTTTCAATAAATTCAAGTAAAGTTTTGATTGTAATGATTTTAATTCAAATAATTATTTTATGAATTGTATATAAATAGTAAATGGATACTTTTAAATAAATTCACATAAGGTTTTCATAGAAATGGTTTTTTCCTTTCAATCTTTTTTTTTTAAATAAATTGTATTTATTAAATGGCAATTTTCCTCCTGGCAGTTTTCTCCATGGCAATTATCCCATAATAGCAAATTTCCCATAATGGCAATTTACCCACGGGAAATATTCCCAATGGCAATTTTCCCACTGGCAGTTTTCCTGGCGCCGATGATTCCAGTGTCAGAAAAGAAATTTCTCCATATGTCTGGATTTTCGTGATTATTAACTGGGGATAAGGTTTGAATAATTTTCAAATATGCAGAATCATATTCTGGATTCCTTGCTGTGCTCTCTCTCTCTCTCTCTCTCTCTCTCTCTCTCTCTCTCTCTCTCTCTCTCTCTGGGCATGTACTATATGTAATATGTTTCATTTGGTATACTTATAGTATCTATTAATTCACTTTCTTTTAACATTTATTTTTGAACACACATATATATATATATATATATATATATATATATATATATATATATATATATATATGTGTACACAAACACACATGTGTGTGTGTATGTGTGTGTGTATGTGTGTGTGTGTGTGGTCAGAGTCAAAGGATAGCATATATAGCAATTGGAGAGCTGAGTGGCAGTGCTAGTATGCGTGAGGACATACCAGTCAGGGATATGGATGGCAATTTTTTGACCAAAAATGTTGAAATCAGAAATAAATGGAATGAGAACCTTGAGACAGTTCTTAATAGACCAGTCCCCCCAGAAGAGGATATACCGCCTGCTCAGGAAGATTTAAATATTGATGAAGGTGAGATCAGTCTAGAAGTAGTAGTTAAGGCAATAAAACAGTTAAAGAATTATAAGGCACCAGGAGAGGATGGTTTGTTCTGGGAATGTTTAAAGTGGAGGAGGATACATTAGTATTTGTGGATGGTTTGTTCTGGGAATGTTTAAAGTGGAGGAGGATACATTAGTATTTGTCTTGAAGATATTGTTCAGTGAGATATGAGATAATGGTGACGGGGATAATACATCAGGTTGGAAGAATGGCGTGATCACTAAAGTTCCAAAGAAAGGAGATCTGGGTAGGTGTGGTAACTGAAGGGGAATCACCTGGCCACATGTAGCCTTGAACATTTTCAGTAGAGTATTGTTGAATAGGTTGCAGCCATTGGTTGATGGTCCTCTGAGGGATGAACAGGCCGATTTTAGAAAGAGGCGGGGCTGCGGTGATCAGATCTTCATAGTCAGGCATTTAATGTGGAAAGCTAATGAAATGAAACACCGTTAAGTCTTTGTTTTGTTGATTTTATAAAGGCCTTTGATAGTATTTCGAGACGGACTGTGGGGAAAATCGTGAAGCATTATGGAATACCGGAAAAGATTGTGAGGGTTATTATCAACATGCATGAAGGCACATCTTGTGAAGTGATGGTTGGTGGGTGTTTGAGTGATCCATTTGAAGTTCAGGCTGGTGTGATTCAGGGTGGCATTCTGTCTCCTCTGTTGTTTGTATTGGTCCTAGATTACGTTATGAGAAGGGTTAAAAGATAAATGGATGCGGGTATACTCTGGGGAGAAAATGGAAAACTTCTTAACTTAAATTATGCTGATGATATAGTTTTGATCTGCGAGGATCAGGAAAGATGGAAAGTGTTGGATTGTCTAGTGAGTGAAATTTGAAAGGTTGGTTTGGTTATTAATAGTGGAAAAACTGAAATCATGAATAAGAGTATTGAAAATGCACAGGATTGCCTAATTGAAGGTTTGATTGCAAAGCAAGTGGATAAGTTTCAATGTTTAGGTACTTATTTAAATAAGAATTGTTCTGTGAGCACAGAATTTATGGAAAGATTAAAAAAGGCTCATCAGGCAATGGGAATGCTTAAGAATATTTGGAATAATAGCAATTTTTCTGGGCATGCAAAAATCAAAATTTATAAGGTAATGGCTACGAATATTTTGATTTATGGGCATTAGTCATGCGACAGTACAGTGACTTCGGATAATAAGTCCTTAGCATTTGAAATAAGGGGCTCAGAAGAATATTATGGATTAATTGGAGGGATAGGATATCAAATAACAGAATTACAGTAGTAACGAGGGTGCAGCCGATCAATGAGTATGTTTGGTTCTCACGCTGGAAGTGGCTAGGCCCTGTGCATAGAAGATAGGCCCTGTGTATAGAAGACAGAGAATAGTACGAGATACAGCAGGGTGGGTTGCCCTTGGTAGAAGAGGTAAGAGGTAGGCCACAGGAGACGTGGTTGAGCACAATGAGACGGGAAGCAGGAAACGAGTGTTGGGAGATCTTGAGGAGTTAGCCCAGGACAGAATGTGGTGGTTTGAGTTCATTGAAGCCCTATGCATCCCCGTGTGGGTGTAATATATATATATATATATATATATATATATATATATATATATATATATATATATATATATATATATATGTGTGTATATATATACATATATATATAATATATATATATGTATGTATATATATATATATATATATATATATATATATATATATATATATATATATATATATATATATATATATATATATATATATATATATATATATATATATATATATATATGTACTTGTGTGTTTGCTTCTTGAAAACAGGATTTTTTTGCAAAATTGTAGACCACGCGGAATACACCTAAACCAACGAATAACATCAATAAAACAAATATACAAAGAATAAAAAAAAACCATGAGTCACTCTAAAGAGCATCTTAGAACTACGACTTACTGATGTCCAAAGCCGCCATCGGCGCGAGAGCTCCTCATTCAACTTTCTTAATGGTCGAGAGACAATTTCTCTTCCTCGCAGTGAAATTCTCTCTCTCCTTTCACATTCTTGGAGGAAGGTTTCCGATCATTGTCATTAGAAAACAGGTCTGTTACCTCATGCAGATAACACGAAAGTTATATCTGGATTGCAGCCTCTCTGGAAAGTAAATTGTTTCGCAGGAATTGCACAATAATTGATCGATAAATTGATACACGGCACATTTATGCACTTTGATAAGAAATTGTTTAAATAACAGAATAAACTGTGAAATGGGTCGGGAATATTTTTTTTTAACTAAAAACCAATCATCTAGAATTCATTATCAAGGGAGGCAAACATCCATTTAAAAGACGAAATTTTCCCTCAACAATACATGAGGAAAACCAACGTATGAACTCAAGACGAATTCAAGAAGGCACGAAAAGAAAAAAAGAACTTAAAATAAATTCCACTGCTGCACTTTTGTTTTATTTAACATCTGAGTGAAAATACTTAGAGGCAAGATCGTCAACAATTATTTTTCACTTGGCTGGGTGCCAAGAGCCATCAATCTCGGAATCCCAGTCATGTATCAGAGAACCAATCTCGAGATATTCCAGAATAGGGCGAATCTGAAACTACAATATTAAGAGGCAATCCTTTCCTGTTCCTCTTCAAAGAAAGCAGAATGCTAAATTCCCCGAAAGCCAGCTGACGCCCCGACATCGAAGACAACTTTCTCTTCAGATTTCTACCACGTACCATTTTCAATGACACATTGATACATCTTATATATTTATTTTCGTTCTCATATAGTTCTTGATCTAATTTTCATCAAACTAGACATTAAGGTATATTCCCACTGATCTGTAACTTAGATACGTGCATAGAGATGTTCCTTAGAATTATCTGAATCCAGCTGAGAGTGTTTGAGAAAAGGTTTCTCATTGATTTTTACCAGTTTCCTTCTTATATTCTCACATTCAAATTATCTGAGACAATTGCATTTTCTTTATCTCCAAGAAAATATATATTGAAAATTGACGACTTTCTCTCTCTCTCTCTCTCTCTCTCTCTCTCTCTCTCTCTCTCTCTCTCTCTCTCTCTCTCTCTCTAGTACCGGCATTTTAGCTGTGTTGGAAATCTTTCTGGAATGGTAAAATTTTCTCCTTAACGGCTGTCAGTCTCAGTTAAAAGAAAAAAAAGGAAATGGGATTAAAAAATTAAATTAAGCCCATTAAGTCCATAAGAAGATAACTATCTGCTCCTCTTCAAGTGGCTTAAGAAGTCAAAAACACAGCGAGCATCTTTCATTAGCGCTGTTTAAGAGACGAGATTTACTGGGAATAAAGAGGAAGGGAGAAAGAGATCTAAGGAGTAAGAGTCTCGGCGCTCTTAAGAAGAGAAGACTGATCAGAGAGTTCATCCCTAAGTTGGAAGCAGCGGAATAAGAGTAATTATTATTATTATTATTATTATTATTATTATTATTATTATTATTATTATTATTATTATTAAATTTCCACCTCACGCCGGGTTCGAACGCAGGTGCACTCGTGGGAGAGTCGGGAGGGCATCCAACCAGCCCCCAAATGAGGTACAAGTTTACTTCCATAATTTTCATTCTATAATAATAATAATAATAATAATAATAATAATAATAATAATAATAATAATAATAATAATAATAATAATAATTATTATTATTATTATTATTATTATTATTATTATTATTATTATTATTATTATTATTATTAAAGTAACGAGACCACTAGTGACGCCTCTAGACTTTTACAGGGATCGTTCGATTGATTTGTTCATAAATAAAAGGAGAAAACTAGACCAAGATACAGTTAAAGAAGTTGGACAGCCACGAAGAAAGAAACAGAAGGCAACAGATTCAAAGTAAAGGCCAGAAAGCAACGCAGCTGGAGCATATGAAGACGACACTGCAAAGAACCTTATGTAGCATCTACAGTGGGCCACGCAAGGCCGACTGTAAGTGCCATCTGCACTCCTTTAGAGGGGTGGAGAGGTAGCACGCCTTCCAAGGGAAAAGGAAATTCGGGGAATTGGAGAAACATTCGGGACCCAATGAGAAATGAAATCTGTAGGAAAAGACTTGCAGCACAAAAGGAAACAGTTGAGAGAGAGAGAGAGAGAGAGAGAGAGAGAGAGAGAGAGAGAGAGAGTACACACGACCCCATGAGAGTGAGGAAGAAAGTGAGAGCAAGAGATGATCCGATATCTGGCGGAAGTTCTTTTCGCCATCCACCTATTTATAAACTCTCTCTATGGGACTCCTTCGCCCCTGTTTGGAATTCCGCTCTCATGTTATATATAGTTCTTCTTCTTCTTCTTTTCTCTCCCTCCTCGACAAGAGTCGATAAAAGACAGGTCGTTTGGTGAGTAGGACCGTTGTTACCATATCTCATTATCTCTCTCTCTCTCTCTCTCTCTCTCTCTCTCTCTCTCTCTCTCTCGATCTTTTCTCTCTCTCATTTCTCTCAATGTTCAACTGAGCTCAACGGGAGAACTATTCTTCCTTTCAGGCAGCCTTAGAATTCCTCCGTGTCAACAAAAATTTCTACTGAGTTGAGAATCTTCATGCAGAATATAAACATATGCACATACATACATACATATATATATATATATATATATATATATATATATATATATATATATATATATATATATATATATATATATATATATATATATATATATATATATATATATATATATATATATTTTTTTAAGAGAAGCAACAAAGTTCCTCTGCAGATAATTCTTGCAAATGTTTTAATGTTTTATTTCCTCGATGGTCCCTTTCAGATTAAAATTTTGTATTTTGGAGAAATGAGTAACTATACCAAGAACTGCATCGTCTGCAGACTAGACCATGTTGATTCTTAGACCAGCCATCATGAGACTGTAAAGACTAAAACTAATGAGGGCAGGAGAACACTCCCTTGAAGAACACCACAAATTTTCTCTACTCTTTCTTGAAGCCCCGTTACCAGCAGTTCTGGCGTCTCCTAAAAAACTGAAAATGACTTGATCTGCTGCAGCCTCAGTTACATCAAGACGCTAAATATGTAAGAGATTTTAGGCAATAAAAAGCAAAGGGCACTAAACTCAGTTTGAGCAGGGCTGGACTTCATTGCTGCATGAAGGCAACTGGCTAAGTTTCTTGGGTCAATTAACTCTTTTAATTGCCAATGATTAACTTTTCAACAAATTCTAAGAGCTCACTAAAGGGAATTTGGTTTGCCTGTGTAGCCTATACGAAACATGAAGCCAGGCCGATTATAGCTATTGACTTTGTTAGTTTTCCTAAATGCATCGGTTATAATTACAGAAAGCATGGCCCATATCTCTCTCTCTCTCTCTCTCTCTCTCTCTCTCTCTCTCTCTCTCTCTCTCTCTCTCTCTCTCTCTCTCTCTCTCTCTCTATTCATCTGCGGTAGTTCACAGTCTGTGATGACTTCAAACACCATTTACATAAACGGCACGAGAAGGAGACTGTGTTGATAATGGGTTATCAAAGCCAAATTAGGACTTAGCCCTTAGATGTCAGTTATGAAGGTTCCTGTTTGTCAAGATTAGTGTCTCTCGTGAAGATGTCTACTGCACAGCGGACTGTTCGGAAATCACAATAATTCTTTGGAAATATTAGAAAACGAAAAAGCATACAAAATACTTATATTTACATCAGTCAAAAAAGGCTAACAAATCCTACCGAAGTGTAAACAAAATTTAAAGATGAATGACCTTCGTTGCCCTCAAGGATCTTAAGCATTAAGTAAAGCCACCTCATACAAGTACTAAAGCTTGGGAAACGTGAATCAAAACATTCCTTAATTCCGAATTCGGATCCAAATATTCTGATAGATGAATAAATCAACCAATGAGAGAAGAATTCACAGGGCTACACTGAACAGAATTAAGTTAACAAGCTTATCAGTTAGCATTACAAAACACTAATCATTTTCGTCTTAGGCCTAATTCCTAATGAGACTTCTATTCTTCGTAACGTTCTGTTCTCAATCCTCTCTTTCCTGCTGCTCTTTGGAAATCATTACTGGGTGTCGATTATCGCAGCTGAAAAGAAATGGGGTTGTCAAAGAGAGAGAGAGAGAGAGAGAGAGAGAGAGAGAGAGAGAGAGAGAGAGAGAGAGAGAGTTAATTTCTGGTCCTGAGGATTATACAGCATTTTGAATCTCTGTATGAATTTCAACTTAATAAGATATGCAAGAGTTAACAGAAAAAATTAGCAAACTATATAACAGTTAAAAACAAAAAAAAAAAGGATGATTTTTAAATTTTGTTAACAAAATAACAACATTGCACTAAAGTTTATCACAAAATAATTTGCGTTTTGTGAAATCACTGAATTGTGCAAAAACACTAATTCACAAATTAGATAAACACAAAAATTCAAGCGGAATTCTAAGCGCCGATACAAAATAAAAACTAACAGATTTTACCAGTATGAAACCCTTTATATTTTGTTTTAGTCTATGCCAGAGTTAACAAGATTTTTTTTTATAAAAAGTTATATAACTGCTGAAAAACCCACATGAAAATCATTGTAAAACAACAACCTTTTTCAACACTAAATTATATATTTTAAGTAATATTTTGGCTGAGCTGGGGAGAAATATAAAAAGAGAGACAAATAGGTGAAACTCAGAAAAACGAGAAATGTTGTAAAAGTCAGTGGAAATGGATGTCTGAGGTCTGCTATGTAGACAGCTAGAGAAAATAACTGAAATCTTCAACTACGAAAACAAAATGAAAATTGTGAAGATGGCTGAAAGGCTACGAAACTCTGGGCCTATTTCAGAAGTCTCCCTCAAAATTTCAGGACCAACTAAGCAATGGATCAGATACGTTGATTATTTATTGTTATGTAGCCTTATGCAACTTGCATTGCTTGTGCGAAATAAAAAATGTAATAAGATATATCGTGCTAGAATATCATGCCAATGGAATTTAGAGGTTATGTAAACACTGTAACAAGAAGAAACTCTCGGATAAAAATCTCATTCTACTGGAGCTGCGTTTGAAATATAAATACTTAAACTTGCCTCATGCTAGTGAAGCAAAGTTTATCGATACTAATATTTGCAGTAGTAAGACAAATCTTAACCATTTTCACACCTAAAGAGCAGGTTTATATTAAAGTATGTAGAGTAAAAGGAATAACAGTTAATGGATTACGGTCAAACGTAGTGCAAGAAATCTTGCCAATATTTTGCGTTATGTCATAAGAAGAAGGGATATTGGCAGCCGTTTCTCTGACCCGTAATGCATGCTGCAGAAGCGTATTCACAGGTGTGATATTTTTAAACAGAAGGTAACGCCATTTGACGCTATACAATGAACAAACTGATACCTCGAAAATGTAAAATTATAAAAAGGAAACCTCTCATGGATTCAACAGAACTGTAATATTTTCCCGTTAGTAATTCAATGGTAAACACTTACACAAATCTTAGGTTGCATCCCTGATGTTGCAATAATTTGCACACGTGGAGGAACATAATCATAAATATGATAAATAGCTGTCTGCTGCCTTGTACTTTTGTTAGTTACATTTCTTTATCAATATTTATCTTTTGCATTGCGTGTGCAAGCGCTCACAACCACAAATTCCACTCTTTGTTATTGCTACTTGGAAAATAAAGTTTTCGTAATTATTCATACCACATAATTACTGTTATATCGTAACAGTCGACAACACCACTGAGATCGGCTTATCGAAAGGTTGTTAACATCTCGAATGAACAAATGAGAGGAAAAAACATAATCTAAAAAATATTAATTTCAAGGTAAAGCTTCATAGTGTCTTTGGATATCGTTCTCTCAACTCGCCTTCCTTTCTGAAAGACGTGTGTTGTCCCCAATGCCCCGTCATAATACTCAGAAGTTGTAGAACAAATCCGCCACCCCCCCCCCACCAATTAAGATGCTAACGGTGAATAAAACTCATCTAGGGAGAGACAAAGGCTAGCAATTAGGCCTCTGGCAACTTTCCCAAAACCCCCTTTTAGACGTTCATAACGCACCAAAAAAAAAGAAAAAAAAAAAAGAGAGAGAAAAAAGAGAGAGTAAAAGAGAGTAAGAGCGAGAAAAAGGCCATTACGGTCTCTAGATTATTAGCAAGGCTTCCTGAATGTCCAAGAGGTGCTTTGCGCGGGATTAACACCATTCATCCAAAAGCTCCTTCAGCCCTGGAGTTAACGTTTAAACATAACGGGATAACATTTTTAGATTAAGCTTCAGCCATTTTCGGTTTTCTGAAAAGAAAACTATTGTGCCGGCTTTGTCTGTCCGTCCGCACTTTATTCTGTCCGCACTTTTTCTGTCCGCCCTCAAATCTTAAAAACTACTGAGGTTAGAGGGCTACAAATTGGTATGTTGATCATGCACCCTCAAATCGTCAAACATATCAAATTGCAGTTCTCTAGCCTCAGTAGTTTTTTTATTTTATTTAAAGTTAAAGTTAGCCATAATCGTGCTTCTGGCAACGATATAGGATAGACCACCACAGGGCCGTGGTTAAAGTGTCATGGGACGCGGCTCATAAAGCATTATACCAAGTCCACCGAAAGATAGATCTCATTTTTGTGGGCCTTGATTATACTCTGTAACGGCTGTACAGAAAACTTGATTTCGCCGAAGAAACTTCGGCGCATTTTTTACTTGTTTAATTTTGTGTCAGCATGATAAACACCCAAAAGTGTGCCGTGTTTCTTTTTATTACCGCCCACCCTTTCATCTGAATCATAAAGCAAACATTTTCTCCAGTCTGTGGCCTAACATCGCCGTCTTGTACAAAAAAAAAAAAATCTGTAATTTCAACTGAACATGAGAGCACAAAGTTTACTTATTTATTTTCTTATTTCTTTGACATCTCTACATACCAAAAACGCATATTACATTTCAAGGGCAGATTTTCCATCTGAAAATGGTATATACTTTTTTCTTTTATCTAGGTTCGTATTCCTTTTATGAACTGGGTTCTTTGTAAGCCAATGGACACTTGACCGTCTCTCAGATTAAGAACCATGATGACCACTTTAACGCAGCAGGTCATGCAGCCTCAAAAGTATTACTGAAAAATGTAAAAAAACAAAAAATGTCTTGGGACTTTCTTCATTTTTATATTTTCATTTTCCTTCCATTCGGAGGAGCTCCTTGAAGAGACATCGCTCGCTTATTCTTTGTCCTTTCATCTGCATGACGACGGAAACAGTAACACGGACAAAGGTTCCCCTTTCGTTAATTATTACCTTTCACTTAAATGTTGTCGAGTTTAGCAATGACGCTTCTTTATGCTTGATGTCATTTCATTTGCAAGCATATCACGGACTTTTGTACCTCTACGATGTGTAAAGAAAGCTTTTCTGAAGTTCCCAGTATGTAATTAGATGTCAATATTACTGCTTTTTAATTATTTATGCAAATTATGACTTGGATAATTGATGATGAAACCGTCTCTGCTGTTTGTGTCTCTAACAAACAGTAATTATGGAATTGTAATTTTTTTATTTTTTTTAGTTACCTTTTCATCAGTAAAAGATTACAAATTACTTCAATAAATATTTTAGATGTTAAACAAAATCCTATGCATCATGAAAATTCTCGTTATACTCTGCTTTTCAATATAAAGACCAAACTATGAAAACATTTATTTTTCGGGAATGAAAAGCCAAATAATATACCTTTACTGAACATCGGATGTATAAAATATGGTCAAGAATAGGTCTCTTGTTAATAAGCATATGCACTCCTTGCATAATTATGCACTTGCCACTAAGCGTCCTCTTTGATAAAATCTCGAAAACGGAAAACTGGAGATGATATGCAACTATCAATTCCCGACGCTTCCATTCAGCATATTCTTTTCTTTCATTATCATTTATTCTTTTTGTTCCATGAACTATAAGACAAACTCTCAGTCTAAGTTTGACAGCAAATAGGCTGACAATCCCAGCT
The DNA here is from genome assembly GCF_040412425.1 of Macrobrachium rosenbergii. Lineage (NCBI taxonomy): Eukaryota > Metazoa > Arthropoda > Malacostraca > Decapoda > Palaemonidae > Macrobrachium > Macrobrachium rosenbergii. Next base: position 35,894,308 of record NC_089770.1, on the reverse strand, counting down.
ACAGAAAACAAACTCCCACCTTGACCTTGAAATCAACCCCTGAAATCTTCAGTTTATACTACTTATAGAATTAGCACTGGAGGGAAGCCCTACGGATGGAATTTATGGAAACGCGTTCAAGAATCAACCCATTTCAGGAACAGCCAACGTGGAAAGACGGCTATTTGGGAAATACGGAAAGACGAAAATGATTCTCTCAGGGTAGATGACGAGATCCACCAAAGAATCTTCACTGCAAATAAAAAAAATTATAATCTTTTAATTATTGCTTTGTTGTCTGTGACTTTTCAAGCCTGGCCCAACTTTATGATGAACCAGCTCCAACTACAAAACTAACTAAATAACTTATAAAAGTATTTACAGTGGGAACAGAAGTTTTATTTCCCAATAATGAATGATGTCCTTTAGTAAATTTTTGCATAAAATTTGGAAGTTACCAGTTAGTTTGGTGGACTTACATAAAAGCGTTCGATAAATATGGTCTCATTATTAACACGTGCAATTATCTCAATTCATGAGGATAAGCTAATAAAAAATTATTATATATACAGTATTGTTTCAGCAAATCTCAAAATAGCAGAACTCCGGGAAAACACAAATAGTAAGCGGCATTCCTGTTCAGAGACGATGCTTCTGAAATCGACTCGAATAAAGGTCTTCAGAAAGTGATGATCATAAATGGCAGATTGAACAGCGAGGGTACAGTATACAATGCCCAAATGTCATGAAAAGGAAAACAGTTCACTTTCTGTCTCTTTTCGAAGTTGGAGAGACTTTTGGAGTCTGCAGAGTCTAGTATAACAAAATATGAGAAACGAACGATAAAGGTTCTGTAATGTGAGAATCATTACGTCCCGCAGAAGGAAGGACAGTCTAGACATTACGTCCAGTGGACAGGTGAGATACCATAGACATTATCTACAATAGATGGATGAGTAAGACATATCTACTGTCTCCTGTAGACAGAGGAGACATCAGACATATTACATCCTACAGACGAAGGAAGACATCACAGATAATATACCTTGTGGAAGGGAATTTAACCCAAATACTGCATCGTATACACAGGGAAGACACCGAAAATGGCATCCTGTAGACTGGGAAAGCTCCACGAATATTACACCTCTAATAGGAATGAATATAGAATTTAGGCCGAATGCCAAGCGATGGGACCTAAGAGGTCATTCAGCGCTGAAAAGGAAATGACAGTAAGAAGACCTGAAAGGTGTAACGGAAGGAAAACCTCCCAGTTTCACTATGAAATAAGTGTTAGAGAGGCTGGAAAGTCACGAAGAAAAAAGAATATGAACGGATGAACAGTAAAAGGAATGAAAGGGGTTGCAGCTAGGGCCCAGAAGGATGCTGTAAAGAACCTAAGTAATGCTTACAGTGCACCTGGAAAACCTCTAATAGGAGAAGATATCATAAGCATCAAGTCCGCTGGACGGCGAAGAACTTTTCATTTCACGTCCCGTGTGAAGAAGAAGAAACTCTCTCTCTCTCTCTCTCTCTCTCTCTCTCTCTCTCTCTCTCTCTCTCTAAAAAAAAAAAAAAAATTGCGCAATTGCAAATGTTATTTGCTCCCTGGACGAAGTTTCGAGAGAGATCAAATAAAAGCATCCCGACTGCTGCTAGATTTCTGGTGCATCGAAGAAGTCATATTTGCTATGTAAATGGAATCCAACGCAACCCATCTGCCTCAAAGGGAGATGGAGGCTACTTCAATACTGAATTTTCCAACCTGCAGCCTTCCACAGCCCAGAAGAACTCTCTCTCTCTCTCTCTCTCTCTCTCTCTCTCTCTCTCTCTCTCTCTCTCTCTCTCTCTCTCTCTCTCTCGGTGCGTGTTTATGCACGTGACTGAATAAATTGTTTAGAGGTACAAATCACCCAAAACTTATAATAAAATTTCCTCCAGCTGCGATATTCTACGAAATAGACTGAAAAGCCAATTCTGTGTATGTATGTATGTATGTATGTATGTATGTATGTATGTATGTATATATATATATATATATATATATATATATATATATATATATATATATATATATATATATATATATATATATATATATATATATATATATATATATATTGTAATATAAATCATTTATAATTATGCAAAACTTTATAACTTCCAAACTGATTTATAAAGTGAATGTAGTATTTTTCATACAGATAACTAAATGAGGAAGGGCGTGAGAAACTCAGCCCCTACATCACTTCCTCTCCAAGCTCCCCTTTCTGGTACATCTTTTTATCTCTCCTAAAACCTGGTGACTGCTTGAAATACCTCAATTCAGATAAAAGGAGAATGGAGACGAAAGCCTGCCAAAACTCGCCAGGAAAGTTGAGTCCCCCATAGAAACTGGCAAACATAGGGATGCCAGAGGTCACAGAAAACGGTGATCATGCCCCATGTGAGTTGGCTGCCATCTTGAGCTTTAAGGCCAGACGATGACGATTCCAGCGCCCTCTGAGAAGAGCCAGAAAATAATCCTCTGAGGGCATGAAGAGATGGGCTTTGCTCTCAGAACCCTATTCAGTAGCAGACAGACACACATTCCTTTGCATGCTCCTTATTGAGCAGACCCACGTGGCCAATCTTCAGTCCACCCAGTAACTCCTGCATTCCCATTAAACTCATCCCTCCACTTTCTGGTGAAATTCGATGATGCCTCTCCATCACTCTGTTATAAGGTAACGTCCTGATTCAAAGTTCTTTCAAACAGTCACATAACTTTAATCTTTGACTGAATTTTCATTTTTCTTTGCTGAAGCACGATTTCTCACAAAGTCCTGACTCAGTTATTCCAGTGTGAAGTTTTAATGTAAGCATCTCGCACCAGACTCGAGTTATCTTGGCACCATATGTGCGACCCTCGATTCACCCGACGTTGTTATAATCTTCCTTAAGTAATCGCCTGCATTTTCTAATTGCAGACAGTGTTGCTAGCTGTGGAAACAACTGCTTGTCTTGTGCTTCTTGCAGTGGCATTCTCACTGCAACCAATTCTTCAGTGTTCCTTCCAAGAGGAGTTCCCATAGATTCTTCAATATTTAACAATTACTGAAATATTTAACTGCTCGGCAGGACATTACTTTACCTGCCTATCATTCCCCATTCTTCTGATTGACTTGTTTAATTGTAAATATATTCCATTTAAAGTAAACCTAAGTGTTTATCTGCAACAGTTCCTTGTTGAAATACTGCCTTCAGCCCAACTGTATTTCCTCTTAAGCTTCCACCTGACCAAGCAATTGCAGTCAGAGTGACAAGGTTTCATGGTAAGTTCCCTGTTCTCCCGCTAGACCCCTGGATTGGATCCTTGAGTAAGTAATACAGTAAGTAGGTCAGTTCAAAACCTTAAATATGTACACACACACACACACATATATATATATATATATATATATATATATATATATATATATATATATATATATATATATATATATATATATATATATATATATATAGCTACAAATGTTGTTTAATTTCAATATTCTTAAATATATAAATCATATTTATAAATCCCCTTATATCCTCATCGGGGATATACGACATTTGATTTATCACCGAAGAATTTATAAATTCCCCTATATAAATATGTGTGATAAAATTTTATATATTACATATATATATATATCTTGTAATTTCACAATGGTACCGTGGATAGTATATAATAATTCCTCATGTGAAAATATACACCCATGTACCCACACACATATATATTCAAAGTCATCCAAAGATGATTTGGAATATAGAATATAGAATATATATATATATATATATATATATATATATATATATATATATATATACATATATATATATGATTATAATCATATGTATGTACCATAGTAATTATATATATATATATATGTATATATATATATATATATATATATATATATATATATATATATATATATATATATATATATATATTATATATATATGAATTATAATCACTTTTGATTCACGAGGTTCATTAATCTCAAACGTCCTTTAATATCTATATCGCTCTACCTGAAATAATATATTTTATATATATGTTACCGAAGGCCCATAAAAACTTTTTAGTTGATAATAAGTTCGTCGTCTCGTGAGGCTCGAATGGCCGAACCACAATTAAACGGTATATATCCACTGTAGTCCTGAGTTCTTGTCTTCCGTGTTTCATAGCGTTTCTTAAAATATATTATTCTTATTGGTTCGACTAAAAAAGAGTTTGATATAACCACGTTTGTAGCTTTCTTGATTGTGAAAAATTGAATTAGGTGTTCTCCATAAATGGTCTAATATTTTAATATGACAAAATGACAGCAGTTACAATATCTCAACATTCAATATGAAACCAAGGTGATACCTGATAAAAAAGTCATATATTTCTGCAAAACACTCTGAGTAACGAATGGGTTTGTATATTATAACATGGGGAATTATCTAACAAACCCAAATTCCTTAAATGTCTGAATTATTGTTGTAAACTGTCTTATTTTGTTACTGATCCTCGTGAGGAAAAGCGATGGAGAAATGCGAGGGTTACATAACAGTTCTCGGTTCTCCTTTTATCACATCTTTTAATCTTTCTGTTCGGACCTGGTGTATATTTTATTTAAAACCTCCTTTCCGAAAAGGAGAATGGAGACGAAGCCTGCCAACACCCGTCAGGGAAGTAGGTTGCACCCTACCATGATGAAATTGTATATGAACATGGGATGATAAAGGGTCACTGTAAAACAGTGATGTTCTGTTTTTCTTATAAAGTACAGTTGGCTGCCATCTTGATTCTGTTTTTATTCAACAGATTTAGCGATGACATTGGATATCCCTCCAAATCCCAGTAAAAACACTCTGAGGTTCAACGGATCATGTGAGTTGATGGACAAAGGCATCGCTCACTTATAACCCCATTCAGTTTGCAGACCGACACACATCCTTTGCATGCTCCTTAGTGAGTAGAAATTACCGTGGCAATGGTTGTTAGTACAGAGGTTGACGGTTTAAAGTTTTACTTCCCATAAACTCAAAAATTTCTGGATAAATTCATGATGCCATCCATATAAAATTAAATATTAACGTCCTGACTAGAGGGTTTTTCAAACAGTCAAACTATTTAATTTTTTACTGAATTTTCATTTTGTTTGCTGAATCACGATGATCTGATAAATGACTCATTATTCCAGTTTAAAGTTTTAGAAAAAACGCATCAGAATCGATATCATGGCAGATATGCGACCCACAATTCACCGGTGTCTTTTAATTTTCCAAAATAATTCGCCTGCATTTTCTAATTGCAGATGTTGCTACCTTTGAAACATTCACTTATTGTGCTTCTTGTGGCATTCTCGACTGCAGCCAATTCTTCAGTGTTCCTTCCAGAGGAGTTCCATCGTCCTTCAATATTTTCAATCACTGAAATGTTTAACAGTGGACTTATTTCTTCAACTTAAAAATTCTTCTGTAACATATAATTAAAATATATTATTTAAAGTAAAATGTTTATCTGTAATAGTTCCTTGTTGAGTTTGCCTTCAGCCTAAGATTGTATTCCTCTGAGCTTCCACCTGACCAGTGCAAAATGTTCAGTATGACAAGGTTTCATGGTAAGTTCCTGTTTTTAGACCCCGGATTGAATCCATGAGTAATATAAATGCATAAATATTCAGTAAAAACCTTAAATATGTCACATATACATATATAAACACAACAATATATAATAATATATATATATATATATATATATATATATATATATATATATATATATATATATATATATTCATATAGCTATAAATTTTGTTTAATATCAAATAACAGTAAAATGATATTATCATCATATCTGAATTATTATATAAATAATATACTGTATGTTAGTAACTCATCGGGTATTGTTATGAATGAACCTTTATGATTTTAAAGCCATTTGTATTTCATGAATGAATAAAAATCACGGTGTGATAATAACTCATGTATATATACATATATATATATACATATATATCATAATCGGAAAACAAATATAAAATATATTTTTAAATATTAATAATATATCATATATATCATATGAATAATCACTTCAATCAATTTATTTATCAAACTTAGCACTGTATTCAGTTATTCATTCTTTGAGATATATATATATATATATATATATATATATATATATATATATATATATATATATATATATATATATATATATATATATGTTATATATTATATAAATGAATTTTATCACATCACCGTGATTCACATACAAGCATTAATCTACAAACGTCCTTTAATATCCAGTTCGCTCTAAGACAAAAATAATATATTTTGATATGTGTTACCCGAAAGTAAAATTTTAGTTGATAATGAGGTCTCGTGGGTGAGTTTGATGGCGAGTGGTTTAATGCACGTCACTGCAGTCCTGAGTTCTTGTCTTCCGTGGTTCGAGCCCACGAGATGGATATTAAGGACGTTTGTAGCTATGAAAGAATGAGTAACTGAATACCAGTGCTAAGTTTGTGTACTTAATTGATAGCTCTGATGGCTGGGTGATATATTTTAATGTTTGTGTTTGAAGGCTTCCTATTTTTTCCGATGGTGACTGGGGATTGCTCAGTACAATTCCGTCTAAAAAAATTCCAGTAAATTTCCAGTGGTCCCTTGTCTACAAATGAGTTTTCATGTAAAATTCACACAACAAAATTAAAGAATGACCTTATATCAGCAAATGAAAAACATTCAGTTTAGTTTTCAGGTGCTTTGTAAAACCTTAGAGAAGGAAAGAGTTATGAACTTGTCTACTTTTGTTGCCAATGAAGTTGACCTGAACAGGAAAAGAGCTTTGATTGTCTATTGTATTCTGAAGGTATTACTTTCTCGTTAAGCTAACGGTACTGTATGCCAGTACCTTGATGCGTTCAGGGACTGTAGTTATCAACGAATACCAAGAACCTTTCTGAGGTCATTCATAGCTGTTTTAGCGGCGCCTATCTGGTTTGACGTTAAATTATTAAGACTAACTGATAACTCAATACATATATATTCAAAAATATAGTTGAATTAAATAAAGTTTTTAAATTTCGTTTTTATCTTAAATCAACATTATAATCGCTTCCAGTAATGAACGACACGAAGGGCCTCTGTGAAATTCCAGCAACCACATTTTTCTATAATAATTTCTAGTAGTGGAAAAGATGTGGGCTGTATCTATTAGATTTTGATATTTATAACAAATTAATCGAATATAAATAAAACAGATATATTAAGTACCCTTATGTAATCTAGGAACTGACAGCTGTTAAAGGATTTCATTTTAGCAAATGTATATTGCAATAAGAGAGAGAGAGAGAGAGAGAGAGAGAGAGAGAGAGAGAGAGAGAGAGAGACTCATTGAATAAATCTACTTAAAAGATCTATATCAAGACCTGCAAACAAATCAAAACACTCTTGAAAGTCAAAGCAAAATCATAAAGAACTTCTTTGAAAGTGTAAGAGAATCCAGAGATTCCATAAATCCCCAAGATTTGCATCAAACAGCTCAAGCAAAGAGTGTGAGAGAGAGAGAGAGAGAGAGAGAGAGAGAGAGAGAGAGGGAGAGAATTCAAGACCAGATAAATCTAATTCAAGACCTTCCTTTTCCATCAGCAAATCAATAAAGAACTCTTTCTTCCTCCAAGAGAGAGAGAACAGAGAGAGAGACCAAGAAGTTTGAGAATTCCTTCAGCATTTTCCTCCAACAGCAATCGGAAGAAATTTCTGCCTCCCTTCAAAGTTCCTGTCATGTCAGTGACAGATAAAAAAAAAAAAAGAACGGGGAGGATTCAGACTTTTGAAGAGCAGTTGCAATTTTAATATTCAGTGGAAAGCTTGATTTTAAAGTTGATGGTCTTTAGAGTTATTACTTTCGAATTTTCAGCCATTCTGAATAATAATAAAAATAGACACCCGTAACTGGAAAAATACAGAATGAAGTGCTTTGCTAAAACAAATACAAGACATTTTTTGCTGTCAATATCTGACTGACGGAGGATCTATGAAACTGAAGGAGAAAAAGGTTCGAGTTGAAACAGCTTGAATAAATATCAGTTACGCTCATGAAGGCCAACATGAGAAATCAGTATAATTATCCCTTGTTATGATGTCAATATTCAAAATGAAATAGCATTGGGGATAACAGAATGGGCTTCAATATACTCGAGGAAAATTTGCAAGGTGAAGTAACGAACAACTTGTTTCGATAGTTTCTCCAGTGACCTACACAAGCAAATAAGCTTTACTGAGACTTTGCCTAACGAAAATCTTTCCACGAAACTGTATTTTCTAAAGAGAAAAGAAGAGAGCTCTCACCGCTGAAAGGTGAACTAATTGTCTGACGAAAGTTCCCGTGGTTAAAAGATGAATTCGATAGGTATTTGATTGCATTCGGAAATTTCAACAAGGATCTGCATAAGAAAAGCAAACTCCTGTTTCCCAGCACTGAACGACTTTTAAACACGTTCCTGCTTCCTCTTGCTGGAGAAAAATAAGTGTCAAGTCTTTTAGGGTATGTGGTGTCTTTAGAGACGAGATGTGAAAGTAAATGACTCTCGATGACTCTGGCAAAACCCCTTACAGCTCCCTGAGCACAAACACCCCTTCATGAAACTATTTTGAGCGGCTAGTGCTGCATAACTAGGAGTGACAAGTAGAGCAAATGCAAAAATATGGAAATGAATGGCTCCATAGTGAGGGATAGAGATATTTTCTGCACTTCATAAACATTAACGAATATCAATAAGTTCGAGATGAATTTCGGTAAATGAATAAAGAAAAGTTCCGTCCATTAAAGCTTTTCACAGTAATAATACTGCTAATGATACCAAAAGACAACCAGCCACGTACATTCAAAAATCTTAAGCAAAAATGCATCAGGAATACATAAAAATTTTGAAAGAAGCTAAAGTTAAAGAGTAAAGAACAATACAAAGGAAAAATGGGTAAAAAACAAATAAGAAAGCCAAACAAAGACTACATAAAATAATAAAAAGTAAAATAATAATAATAAATTTTAACACTCACCAAACCGAGACAATGCAGAGTTCCTGAAAAAAGGAAAGGTGATTATTAATATTGTTATAAACTTTGATCAATAGTATTAATGTCAGGTATTGTGTTTGCATTTAAACACATTTTTACTCTCTCTCTCTCTCTCTCTCTCTCTCTCTCTCTCTCTCTCTCTCTCTCTCTCATAATGCTACATTAACTTTCATTTATTACCAATATCATATATATATCTTATTTCTATTGTTATGTTGATACTTACATCTGTCTTATTGACCCTAAATTTCAACGGAAGTATATAACTGCGACTGAGATCAAATGAAAGCAGCAATTAGAAAAAATAAGCAAATGACTGAAGGACAACTTTTATCTAGTATCATGAAATGTACAAAATTCACTTTTCTAGAACCCTTCCTTTCCCTACCTCCAAATAAATCTGAAATTCTATCCATTCATCTTCATCAGAGAGAGAGAGAGAGAGAGAGAGAGAGAGAGAGAGAGAGAGAGAGAGAGAGAGAGAGAGAGAGAGAGAGAGAGAGGAAAGTAATCCGGGTATATGTAACAAAAGGAAATTAGAAT
>NC_089770.1:35839687-35879687 GCF_040412425.1 Macrobrachium rosenbergii | reverse complement strand
TGAAGGAGGGCCATCACGAATTCTTATAAAACGATAATATACGTAAAAGTCATTATGCTCAGTAAACAGAGAGGTTTATATGATGCTTAAGATCAAGCCAGAAAAGATTTGCTGAATAGTAGCTCCAATAGGCATTACTACCCTTAAACAATACTCCTTGTATTTTATAATTAACATCCATTTTTATCTTTTCATTAATTTATTTGTTATTTTTCTTTCTTTTCTAATAGCTGATCTCTTCTTTCTGTATTTCCATTACCTTCTGTTACTTCTTTCAAAAGAACACCATAATATTCTTTGGGAGCTTCAATTTCAAGTCAATGGCCCCTGTGGATTGTTCTGTATGAATAGGGTTCCTCTTATAATAATAATAATAATAATAATAATAATAATAATAATAATAATAATAATAATAATAATAGTTCGAACGAACAACATGCATTTGAGGATAAGACGAAAATTTTTTATTCATTTTCACTATTTTTCTTAGCTTGGGACCATTCCATCTCCTGACCTCTTTCCACGGGTGGGGCACCAGCGAGCAACAGCCCAGATCTGATCTTCTACTTTTGTTGACGAGGCTGATCTAAAAAAAAAAAAAAAAAAAAATTTCGATGGGTTTTACTTGATTCTTCCGTCTCTTATTTATTCCTTTTATGAAGGACTCGTCAATCGGCCGTCAGGGAGAAGCACTGGTGGATAATGTTAGTCCACTCTTACAGGATGGGAAGGGTTGACTGTATGTCAGATAGATAAAAATTACTTATTTTCATATATATATATATATATATATATATATATATATATATATATATATATATATATATATATATATATATCTATATGTGTGTGTGTGTAGCAAATAGTATACATACAATTTCCCAGCTGTGTTCCTTAAAACGCAGCCTGTGTTTTTTAGTGAGCTCTCGTTTTCAGAGCTACAAAACGAAATGTGATAGCATGTTTCTGTATCAGGGATTCCAGCTGACAACAGCCATGACAGACTAACTTGTCAAAGAGAGAAACAAGGCTGGCTACAGGCTCCCAACTGGTTGCTATAAAGCATTATTTTATTATTTTTTCCTATTTTATCAGCAAGTTGAAGATATAAAGTTGACAACTTGTTTCTTTTGAAGAAATACACCAAATGAAAGTATTTAATGTGTAACGAAACACAAGAAAATGGATCTATTTATTCTGTTTGGCATTTTCGCAGAATAATGCAAAGTTTTACTGATTTAAAGTAGAAGGTTTCTACATATTTTTTTTTTTGGTGGGGGCGTGTATATGAACGTGCATAAGTATTATTTTATATTTTCTGATACTCATTTGATTTCAAGTAACATGACGAAAAGTCTACAATTTTTCAAAAATATAAGAAAATGTTCACATAACTGTCTCTCAGGTAGTTAGGTATTCAGTTTCTGAATATTAGTAGATCTGTAATCCTTGAGAGAAAATAACATGAAGGCATTAAATAGATAATATATAACTGCTGATGGTTTACAGATATAGTTTATAGTTCACAACTACTACCTAAGTGCAGAGAGTAGGTCAGGCAGAGATCGAATGCCCTGTTCACGGAAGAATAATTATTCAAGTCCTGAGTTCTAACATGACTGGGGCATGAATAGCCAGTGTTACAGCGTAGGGTGGTCTCTCTTACAGGTTACAGCAAATAGGTGACAGCAGAAGTGAGTGGCATCAGCAATATATCTTCTACTGTCGTCGAAATTGGCGTCGTGACGTTCAAAGAAGCCACTTTGACATCAACAACCGTCTCAGCTGTCGCTCACTAATATTGGCTTGGAAAGAAAAATGAAAGTTTATTTGATACTGGTGTTTAATTACAAAGACTGTTATGTGAGGCAATATTTCGACTTATGAACCAACTCTTCCACCACTGGAAGACTGATGAAGCAGTGTCAGCTCATATTACGAGTAAATGGATATAATTATATATATATATATATATGTATATATATATATATATATATATATATATATATATATATATATATATATATAATATATATATATATATATATATATATATATATATATATATATATATAAATGTGTAAATGTATAAATATATATATACATATATATATATATATATATATATATATATATATATATATATATATATATATATATATATATATATATATATGTGTGTATATGGGGCATTCAGCATACATAATTAAAAGTAGACATACAAAAAATATAAAAAACTTAAAATGGAAAGTTAAAATTGAACAATCATATTTAAATATATGTACACATTTGCTAATGTGTGTTAAAATGCCAATATACGCGTTTGTAGTGAATAGTTTAAAAGGCAGAGGAACACAAAAAATATACACTAAATACTTAAAAACAGATGACAACTAAGAAATAAGTATAACGATTGAACACTCGTCCCGGTCACATCATGAAAAATAAACATCTGTTTACAGCTTTTAAAAAGCCGATGATTAGGGGGCTTCAAAATTCTTTGATAAACTAAACAGTTAAAAAAACACAAAATATATGGGATCTTAGAAGGAAAAGAAGTTAAACGATTTTTTAACTCACGCCCATGGAAACAATCTGGTCTCAAAAGGAAATGATGTAAAAAACCAATAAAAGTAAAAATTAAAAGCTTCATAAAAACAGAGTCGTGAAGTAAAAAGAATGTTTAAAAAAGTGAAGTATTAATTTAAGTTAGGAGCACCAAGAATGTTTTCACCTTATTTTCAGCAAACGATGAAACCCTTGATTTTTGGGTCTGAAAACATTGATGAGCTTGCATACACATAGTAAGTTTTAATTTTATTAATAAATTTATGCATAAGAGGTGCATAAAGTTATTTTATATTATTTCAAGGAAGTTTCTTAACCTCCACCGATGCTAGAGCCTCTGCTCTGCCATTGGCATTCATTAGGCAATGTAGACAAGTTGAGTTGTTTGCTTTTTTTAAGACTAATTTCAGCACTGATGAGTAATTGAAATTAATCAAATAAATAAACTACTAAGGTATGAAAGCGTTTTTTATATTCATATTTTATTAACTATAAGAGAATATCCTTGAATCAGGTTTCTTGGCTTGGCCATTATAATATTTTGAAAAGTTTGTCGCCAATATTTCTGATCTGATGCCATGGTAGTACAACATTAATAATATGGAGTTGACATGATAGGTTTATATTGGAAGTTTTCACTTTTCTCAATTTATTAGAACAATCTGCAATATTTGGCGTACGATAACTTTTGGCCCATGCGAGAATCGGGTTGACATTTTCTAATCCAGACGCCGAGTCAGATCCACGTCTTGAACTACATCCGGCCATGACAACTTATACGACGCCCGACGTCTGCTCAGGGACAGAGCACGCTTCATTCAAAAACAAATGTTTTAGAATTTTGGTATTAATTTAATGTTATGAGCAATCATATTTTTTGAATCTTTTTAGCAAAACTTAGCAAAATCTTGATTTTTGTAAAAACAGAAGCTTCATACATGTAAGTTTAGGTACATTGCATCCAGTATTATGCTCAAAGTTTTTCTGTGAACTTTTAGTACTAGCCCATTTTCCTCTTTGTTTGAAATGTACTAAGATGAAGGTTTAGTTTCAGAAAAAAAGAGCCATTTTACTTTCCGATTACTAACATGAACAGAGTTAATTTTTTAATTTATAAAACAATGAACTATAAAATTGGAATGAGATAATATACTTCTCCTATAAAACTGCGTGATTAAAATAACAGTCTGACTTTAGTAACTAAAAATCAAGGAACTGCCAACTTACCGTCTTCTGCCCTTTTCTAACCCTTAATTATGGAGTTATTGGCTAGGTTTAAAAATCTATCAGCATATATACATTTTTCTAAGAACGAATTATCTTCCATGTAGGTTATGTAAATTATATAGAATCTGCAGATCCTCTAATCTCTGGGCGGTATATAAATATATACTTTTCAGACCTTACAATATGAGAACTTCAGAATAGTTGTATAAGGTTAGATCTATATATAAATCTGAATATTAAAAGAATTGTCGACATTGGTTCAAGTACCAATCATGTGTTCCTCTTATTATGCCTCTGAATGTTTGGAGTTTATAATGCCTTTTTAAGTTCTTTTGGATGAAGTATTTTGTACATCCCGTAGTGTGTTTTGTCATTCTGTATCTGCGAGTAATTGCTTGCTTAAGATCATTTTTATAAAGTTTGCTACTTTTTAACAGCTTTCAATTTAATTTTTGAATGCCCATTTACATTCTTTTAGTTTTTGTAACTACGGCCAAGTTGGGACCTACCAGTGAAAATAGGACTCAGACACATTATGAATTATAGAAACTGACATTTCTGTCATGCTGATTAATAACCTCATTGGGCCATGGCTGCACTATCCACACGTTTTTGTTTCGGAGAGACCTAACGTTGGGTCAATAGGATTTAGAAATATATATATATATAAGGACTGTTATCCACTGGTGATTTTTCTGCATTCTGTTGTGGTAGAGGTGTACAATTTGAAAGTATATTTTATTAAATGTTAGTGCCATAATTCCAAATGAGATAATATAGGCAAAAATGATACAAACATCTACTATACCTTGACAAACAGTGAAAATTATGATAAAAATATAACGATGCGGTTATTTACTCGTCAAGATTTAAGTCTGACGTAATTTTGACATGGAAAAAAAACCTTGTATGTCCAGCTTCTGTTTATTGGCCTTGAATCCTTTCATCAGCACTAATGATCGCGCTTTGCCAATGATCTGTAATTTACACATGAATGAGGTAAAACCAGCCAACCTTTGAAATACAGTCCATCAGTGTCAAGTCATCCCATATGTCAGCTAAGCTGTAGCTAATAAATATGAATTGTGGTACTGGTAAAACTGAACTGAAATTAAAGATATTAATACTGTATAAAACGGGTAATCAGTATGATTCCAAGAAATGTCATTAGCAATGTGTTGTTGATTGAAAGATTAGCTTTATCTGATGAACAGATGACGTCACGAAACCACGCATGGTAAAAGTAGAGCAAAACAGTAATTTTTAAGCCATTTTTTATTTCAAACATATTTTTTTTTAAATCAGTTCAGTACAGGACGCTCCCACTGCGGGAGAATCTAGACCAAAGGAAAAGAACAAATGTTATTAACGTAGATCATCAGATAAAACGACTGGAATGAAGATGAAATGTGGCGTCTTTTTATGAAATTTTTAGCACGAGTTGGAGAGCCTTTCTTAATCTTCTTATTTACGACTTCTGGTGAATCAAGATTTCTGTGCCAGGCTCTCCTTTCTCTCTCTCTCTCTCTCTCTCTCTCTCTCTCTCTCTCTGTGTCTCTGTAACAATTTCTCAGCGTATAGTTAATATAACAGGAAAACTGACATAGCTATTTATATATTTCTACCTATCTTCTTATCATAGGAGTGACGATTTCTCTGTATATTATGAATACTATTTTAAGAAATCATCTATCTATCTATCTATCTATCTGTCTGTCTGTCTCTCTATCTGTAAATCTATCTATGCTGTTATGAGGAAAAACTAAAAATTTATAAATATTTCAGAACTGGTATATATATAAATGTAAATATATATATATATATATATATATATATATATATATATATATATATATATATATATATATATATAGCAGAAATATATATATATATATATATACCTTTATATATAAAGAAATATAGGGTTTCCTCGAGTTTGGAAAAGTAAAAATATGAAAACATTCTTGTCATAAAAATATCCATTCATCTGTTTTTCAAGTTAGAAGTATTTCCAGCTAAAGACATGCCAGTCAATCGCCCACATGATTTTTCTAAAACAGACGATTTCTGGATATGTTTTCTTCCAGAAAACTTATTATGAATGATAAAATTTTTTGGTGGAAAAAAAATATACGCCTAATCAGGAAACATGAGATCCAAGGGTATTGGGTATGTTACAAAAGCTGATCTTAGATATCCAGGAGGATGAGAAAGTAAAAGGTAGATAAAATGCTGAAGTACTGTTGCAGGACGTTCCGAGACGGACGAGTGTCAGGGAAAAGGAGAATGAAAACGCATGACGGAATATTTCACCGGAGTCTTCTTCTTTCGATGCAAAGTGACAGTCACTGATGCGCATGAATTAAGAACATCCAGGCAGGCTAATGAATTATCAGCAAGTGATGCCAAGCGGTAGGAAAAGTGGGAGTAAGGGAAGGAGAAAATGAAAGGAAACTCAAGGAAATGAAGTAACACAGAACTCGACATTATACCGAAAAAAGCAAAAATATTTCTGTGAGCTTTACTGGTTTTAGGCAACGAGGGTGTACTGAACCTTCTTAGATTCTAATTTCATCTTCATAATACTTTCCTCTTCATGCAGGTAAGATTTTGCTTCAATACGGGTGTGTAGAGATTTTTCAAGATTATAATTAAAAAATATTATTTAATATATACTCCTAATTCTACAGAATTTTTACTCCTGAATAACCAGGTCTTACTCTTTGCATTTGATATTCTACTGGAGGTAGGATGATATAAGTATTGCACCTTTAGATTCAGCATTTGGCAGAATGGAAATGTAGATTTACAACGGGTATTATAGAAGACTGCAATTTTTCTATTAAGATGTTAACAAGGGATAATAATAATAAAGCATACCAAGTATGCATGGGTTTTCTTTATGGACTGATAGCTACAGTTCATGATCTGCCTTCTACAGTCATGCGAATTACATGGTATTGTCATTAGCAGTAGTAGTGGCAATATCAAAACCTGATTTGAGCTATCTTTCACATTACATGTCTTTGACAGCTTTCAGTTCTCATTGCTTTATATTTTTAAAAATAGGTATATTTTCCTGTACATTACTGTTGATTTGTGATTCATATATATATATATATATATATATATATATATATATATATATATATATATATATATATATATATATATATATATATATATATATATATATATATATATCTCCAGAAGACCTTTTAACACACGAAGGACCTGGGAATGACAGAGTGAGAGATCTCGAATGTATAATGTCAGTGGAGGAACTCTGGTAAAGTGACACTCAGTGTGTCTCCTGCATCCATCAAGCCTGCCAATTGGAACCACAAACTAAATGAAGGGGTGACCGGGAGAATGGTAGAGAGAGAGAGAGAGAGAGAGAGAGAGAGAGAGAGAGAGAGAGAGAGAGAGAGAGAGTGTTCCTGGAGAGGTGTGAGAGGTGAAAGCTGGAAATTTCCTCTCTGTTGATGAACATTCAGACATCACGACGTTTCATGCGATACTTATGCAGTTAGTTCAAATACGCATAGCACAGTGGATAACAAACCATGATAAAGCATGTAAAGTTATGATTATTAGATAGAGGGATGGAAAAGAAGAAAATATGAAGGACATCAAGATATTCAGACAAGGGAAGAAATCCAAATGAAGAAACAAGATAAAAACTGGACGAAGGTTTTTAGTTCCGTGTATTCAACTCTAGCTAACCACTGCTTCTCTTTTTCACCGATAGGAAAATACTGTTATTAGAATTACTGAAGGTAAAGGAAATAAGAAAAACAATATTTATGCCACAATTTGATGAATTTAAGACTCTCGTTTAATAAAGCCCAAGTAACTGCACACATATCATTTTTTTATAACCCCTCCAGTTGTCCGTAATGAGTTAAAAATACCTAAAGGCTGAATGAGTAACAGACTCGAGATTCCCTCTCCCAGAGAGAGAGCTTTAATGGAACAAATAATCAATTTGCTCTTCAACATTTGCATGGCCACAGCAATATATTCAAGTGGATGGATCTCATTTAAACACTACGGTGGATCACATTCACTGTAACGATATAAAATAATCTATTCTAGCAATGGTCAACGAATCGAAAGGTTTCATTATCATGCCCAGGCAACCTACCGTAACAAAAATCGGTCGCACTGATATCCCGGGAAGATTCCTAAGGACTGACAAAAAAGCCTTCAGATTCGTTGGGGTGTGCATAGTGCCTTTTATTTAATTTTAGATGTATCAATATCCTTTAAGTTTTTTCTGTTTTGGCTCTTTCAGTAATCAGTCATGTTTACGATTAAAGTTTATCATCACTATGAAAATATATGCTTATAAAAAAACTGTGAACAATAATTCAAGGCGTTGTCATTTTAAAAACTGTGGAAATTAACCTTCTAAACGAACAACGGCATGGTTCTTCATGTGTAAGTTTGTAGTATTCCCTGAAAATGCGTCGTTTACATTGTGGAAGAAAAAACTGTTTGCGTTTCTTCTCTGCAGACGTGAGCCAGAATAAACTGCCTGAGTATAAATTGCACTGTGATGCCTTTGCAAGCTACAATGCATTTGAATTTGTTATGCAGCAGAGAAAAGAGGATCTAATGGGCTTTATTCTGGCCACTTTATGTGAGGGCAAATAACTCTGTGTACAGACTATGTGGAGTTTCCTTAAAACAGACATCAAGTGAACATATTTTAAAATAAAAAATCGAAAAGATATTCTTAATACTAGGTCATCATTAAGATAACTAACTTTATAGATGAAAAGAAATCATTGCAGCCGGGTATTTCTGTTTGTCGCTGAATAAAAATGAATAACTGTTGATAGAAGAAACTGAAATATTTATCAGTTTATTGTGTGATATCCAACAAATACATGAAACAAGGCATAAGTAAGAGAAGTGGAATTTTTTATCAATTACTTTAAGAATTAAAAGTATTTTTTAGAGAAAAATTTTCTCCCAAAGTCCTACAGACAGTTACCGGTAAGCTAAGTTCCTAAAATGATAACCAAAGTAACTAGTTTCCTCGACGATAACCACATTTCAACAATTTCAATTGGTACATTTACCGTTTGGAATATCCAATGTCCCTAGATACTATGAAATAAGTGAGAACTAAAGCTGCCCCAAAACCGATCACAACATCTGCGGCAATTTCAAAGGAAAAGGAACAACAGAACTTTAATTCTTGTCCACCCACTCATCTCACAGCAGCATCTCGTGAATGGAAAAATATTACCATTTTCAGCTTTTCGTCAGCGTCCGGGGATTTCTGACAGATGAGGATAAACCTCTTTGAATATTCGGTTTTAAGAAATACTTTAAAACAAAATGGGAAGTATTCACCATTTGCATCAACTAAATGTAATATTTTGCTTGGTCAAAACGCCAGGCAAAATCTTAGACAATAAACAATACCGTATTCCATTTTTTTGTATGATATTTAAATTATACTCTTAATGAACCAAAGAAATAAAGATGAATAATTTCCCTGGTGAATCAATAGACTGATTTTTAGTTTACTCTGAATAAGATACAAGACAAGAGAGTTTAATGAGAATTTGGATACCCTGTATTGACATTCCTCGATTCATCCGAAACACTGAGTTAAGCAAGGTTCTCCTATGAGTCTGTTCTACAATATTCATATAAGAATATTTATTATAGAGGAGTTGCACGAACAGGTGCTGTGTTCAAAATATTTTGACAACTGAAGACAAATCCCAAACTATTTAATTATGCATGGGGTGTCTCTCGATATCTACAAAATGAAGCTCAGTACATGAATTCAGGATTTTGGTTTTCATATTTAATTCATGTTATTCCATAAGGAATACCCTCACGAAAGTACATGAAAACATCCGGTAGTGAACAAATTTCTTTAATGCAAAAATTTACGTTTGACAAGTTGATGGATGTCCTACTCTCTATCCACAATTTCAATAAATTCACAATAGGTTCTTTACAATCGGGTGAGTGACGTTTTCCTCTATCTGTATGTCTACCTGGGACACATAAATGCAATGACCATGTCACTTTAATGTATCAAATTAACCTCCATTATATCTTAAGCCTGAACAGCAAGCATTATCACCTCAGAAGACTGCTCCAAAGTTTTGGGTGCTGGAAATGACAGACCTTTGTAATGTGTTAGTGGGAAATGGTGGGCCTCAGCTCTGAACAAGAAAAAGCACTTCCCAACACAAGGCTAAAACAGCATTGTAATGAAGCTAAAGCTGATCTCTTTGTAAAAAAAAATCAATATATAAGGTTTGGAACTACTCAGTGGCAGTCTCCTAGAGATCGAATACTGACAAAGTCTGCCTTTTGTCCGAGCATTTCAATTTCAGTTCCCAAAATTTTTATCATTATGAAGCTCCTGTCACAAATGGAACAAGTTCAACTCAATCATCCTTTTCGAAATGAAAATTTTTAATGAATTCATAATTGAAAATAAATGTTCTCAGGAAGAAATAGGTTACCCTTCCGCATATATTAAAAACCTTACAGCAAACTTGGCCTACCAATATAGATTAACAATGATTATCAGGTTCCAGGAGAAAAATAGAATTCTCTCTCTCTCATAACGAATATTATTAGACTGTAATTAATCATAAATTGTCGTTAAGTATAACAGCCTCATCGGCTATTTCTCCGAATGACCTGAGACAGACAAACATAAATTAAACTCCGTTCATCTGTTACCTAATGACCAAAGGAATAATATTTGAAAAAAGCGGAAATGTTCAGTGTGATCACTCATCAGTTTCCTTTATTCCAACAAAGAAAAGATAATTGCAAGAGCGATGAAGAGTACTACTTCCTTCACTTTTCCTCGTATTTTGCACATTAATGAACGTTCATCAAATATTCAGAATAATCATCATAGCATCTTTATGTTATTATTTATTAACGCTTCAGGTTTTCTAGATTCTTAAAGTGATGGAAGTTATGCCACGTAATCAGGACGAGGAAGTTTCTCTCTCTCTTCTCTCTTCTCTCTCTCTCTCTACGAGCCACGCTCCTTATGTAACCGTAGATGAAAGCCCATAAACACAGACCTTCCCATTTGCTGGGTCATACCAAGGATTCGACTTCGTTACGATAAGTGCTGCAGATCTCTGCACCAACTGATGCTGGCAAGGGCAGCAGCCTCACCTCTCAACGACGCAGCGCCAGTGGCGACAAACATCGGTTTATTTGGCATAGCAAAGTTTAGACATATAAAGAATCAACAGTCAACCATCTCTTAAGAAAATGAGACCTTCCATATATAATTATATCTTCCTTCCAAGAGAGAGAGAGAGAGAGAGAGAGAGAGAGAGAGAGAGAGAGAGAGAGAGAGAGAAGAGAGAACCTTATTCATGATGCTTATAAAGATATAAACACCGAAGAATATATTTTCAAAATTATTTTCTACAACAACCGTGAAACGATAAGAACAAGAAGTTTCAAAGTGGGGCAGTGTTGCCCTGAGGGCAATGAGAGATCTTGAAGTCTGACGAATGAGGAGAGAGTGAACAAAATCTCAACTGCTCAGCTGAACAACATAAACAACGGACGGAAACTCTTGTTCCAGTGGTTGCTTCTCCCTTCAGTAAGGAGGAGGAGAGAATGGACAAACCACTTTCATCGTCAGAGCAGACTCTGGAAGAAGCACAAAGTTTTTAGTTTTCATCTGAACAGTCACTGAAAACTTTTCCTTCTGCGTCATTATTCTTCCTCTCTTTCAGTGCATAAAACCTTCCGCTCTTTAAGAACAAATCAGCTCAGAAGTTTCTTTCAGGAAATACTCAAACTTTTGCCGAATGAATCATTGTTCTACCCCTTACATGCATGAAACTCTATTAATGAGACCTACAAATATTTAGTCATTTGAACAACAAGTACTTTTAACCCTCTATTAAATGTCTGAGCAATAACAATAAACTGTACCTTATTTGAAGCATTCATTAACACGAGCTCCACAAAGTATCATATTTGCATATGAGCGGGAATGTGAATGTGATACTGGGACTATTTTTTCTCTAATTCCGTTTGATCAATACATCAGAGAGTGGGGAGACATACAGCCAAAGAAAAATATTTCGGAAATTAAATTCAATGAAGTCAAACCATTTAGTCTCCGAGTTCCAGGTCGAATTGTTTTCGAAAAGAAAATGGAAAGTCAAGTGAAAATTCTTGGTTCAGGAATAACTGTCCAATATGACATATCGTCTCAACGTTCCGGCAGGAAAGGAGACCCAAAACTGATGAATAAGATATTCATGAAATCTTGCGGTGAATTTCCTTAGACGAAAACCACATTTCAACAATTTCAAGTTGTACATTTACCGTTTAGAATATCCAATGTCTCTAGATACTATGAAATAAGTGAGAACTAAATCTGCCCCACCACCATCATAAATATCTGCAGCAATTCAATAGGAGGAACAAATAAAACTTTATTTCTGTCCACCGATCACCGCAGCAGCATATTACCAAATATCATTCAGCATCTCGTCAGCATCCGGGGATTTCTGACAGATGAGGGATAAACCTCTTTGAATATTCGGTTTTACGAAATTCTTTAAAACAAAATGGAAGTATTCATCCCCTGAATCAACTAAATGAAAACGCCAGCAAATCTTAGCTTCTTCAAACAATACCATTCCATTTCTTTGTATAATAGCTAAATTATATTCTTAATGAATCTAAAAGAAATAAAGATGAATAATTTCCCTTCGGCAAATCAATAGACTGATTTTTAGTTTACTCTGAATAAGATAAAAGACAAGAGAGTTAAATGAGGAGTTTGGATACCTTATATTGACATTCCTCGATTCACCTACGAAACATTGAGTCAGAGCAAGGTTCTCCTATGAGTCTGTTCTACACAATTCCATAGAAGAATATTTATTATAGGAGTTGCACGAACAGATACCATGTTCACAAATATTTTGATAATCAAAGACAATTTCCAAACTATTTAATTATGCATGAGGGTGTCTCTCGATATCTGCCAAAATGAAGCTCAGTACATGAATTCAGGATTTTGGTTTTCAAATTTACTTCATGTTATTCCATATGGAATACCCCTCACGAAAGTACACAAGAAAACATCCGGTAGCAAACAAATTTCTTTAATCCAAACAAAATTACGTCGAATTCACCAGTTGATATTGATTTACCTTCGACCAATTGAAGTAAATTCGCAATAGGTTCTTATAATCGGGTGAGTGACGTTTTTCCTCCATGTGTATGCCTACCTGAAACATAAATGTAATGACCATGTCACTTTAACGTATTAATTCAACTCTCCATTATATCTTGAGCTCCAAATAGCAAAGCATTATCACCTCCAGGGAGACTGTTCCAAAGTTCTGAGTGCTGGAATGACAGACCTTTGTAATGTGTTAGTGGAATGGTAACTTCAGCTATGAACAAGAAAAAAGGCACTTCTCAAACACAAGGCTAAAAACAGCATTGTAATGAAGCTCAAGCTGATCTCTTTGTAAAAAAACATCAAGATATAAGGTTTGGAAATACTCAGTGGCAGTCTCCTAGACACGTCGAATACTGACAAAGTCTGTCTTTTTGTCCGAGCATTTCCAATTTCAGTTCCCAAGAATTTTTTTTATCGTTATGAAGCTCCTGTCACAAAGGGGAACCAGTTCAACTCCAATCATCCTTTTCGAAATGAAATTTTTTAATAAATCACACTGTTAAATGTCTTTAGAAGAAATAGTTCACCCTTCGGCATATATCAAAAACCTTACAAACACCTTACAGTAAACTTGGCCTACTCAATATGATTAACAATGATTATAAGGCAAGTTCCGGAGAAAAATTAGAATAATAACGAATATTATTGACTGTAATTAATCATAAATTGTCGTTATATAACAGCCCCATCGGCTATCTGAATGACCTGAGACAGACAAATACAAATTAAACCCGTTCATCTGTTACCCAATGACCAAAGGAAAATTTATTTTGAAATAAAGCGGAAATGTCTAGTGTGATTTACTCATCAGCTTTTATTCCAACAAAGGGAAAGATAATTGTAAAGAGTTGATGAAGAGTGTCCTTCCTTCACTTTTCCCCTCGATATTTTTCATGGCTTAATGAACGTTCACTCAAATATTCAGAATAATCATCATAGCAACTTGCGTTATTTTTTATTAACGCTTCAGGTTTTCTAGATTATTAAAAGTGATGGGAAGTTATGCCACATAATCAGGACGAGGAAGTTTCTCTCTCTCTCTCTCTCTCTCTCTCTCTCTCTCTCTCTCTCTCTCTCTCTCTCTCTCTCTCTCTCCGAGCCACGCTCCCTTATGCAACCGTAGATGAAAGCCCATAAACACAGACCTTCCCATTTGCTGGGTCAATATACCAAGGATTCGACTTCGTTACGATAAGTGCTGCAGATCTCTGCACCAACTGATGCTGGCAAGGGCAGCAGCTCACTTCTCAACGATACAGGCGCCAGGTATGACAAACACGGGTTTATCTGGCATAGGCAAAGTTTAGACTTATATAAAGAATCAACAGTCAACCATCTCTTTTTAAGAAAATGAACACCTTCCTTAGTAATTATATCTCCCTTCCAAGAGAGAGAGAGAGAGAGAGAGAGAGAGAGAGAGAGAGAGAGAGAGAGAGAGAGAGAGAGAGAGAGAGAGAGAGAACGTTCTCATGATGCTTGTAAAGATATAAACACCGAAGAATATATTTCAAAAACTATTTTCACAACAAACAAACGATAAGAACAAGAGGTTTCGGGCCTTGTGTGCCATGAGGCAAGGAGATCTTGAAGTCTGGACGAATGAGGAGAGAGGAATATAAATCTCAACTGCTCAGCCTGGCAACATAAACAACGGACGGAAACTCTTGTTTCAGTGGTTGCTTCTCCCTTCAGTAAGGAAGGAGGAGAGAATGGACAAACCACTTTCATCGTCAGAGCAGACTCAGGAAGAAGCACAGCCAATGAAATGTAAGTGAAACTGGGATGATCTGGTCATGCATCTCCATTTGTTTTATCGTGTGTAACCTAGATGACCTAATTTTAACTATCTACTCTTAATAAATCACGAAATCTTATTTAAGAAAATGTAGGCAAATAAAAACTTATATCAGAAGTATAAATGAAAATTGTAAAAGACATAAAAATTACCATCATATTTGATATAGTCATTCTGTTTGAGCCATACCATATAATGCTTTAAATGCACAAAGTGAGCATTCTGGAATGGAACCGAAGACAATTACAACTGTATCCTGCACGCGGAATGAAAATACATCATTCTTCGCCAGAATGTAGACCCAAAAGAGATGTGTATTTTGGGTATCAGGCGCCACTGCCCTTTTCAAAACCTTTCACGCATTGACCTGTCCAATAAGACTGCCTGAAGGGAAGTATCACAACATCCAGACCCAAACAATCACTGGGTGTGTCACCTTGGCTAAATAATAAGAAAAGTCCCAATGCCGTAATTAATATTAATGCATAGTGTTAAGATGGAAACACAGTGTCCCAGATACAAACTTACGTGAGACAATATTCCTCATTATTATATTATCTTCTCTCCCATTGTGAATAACTTGTAATTAAGCGACATATTCAACTTATAGTATATATATATATATATATATATATATATATATATATATATATATATATATATATATATATATATTGGTCGAGGTTAAGGGCTTACCCACTTAAAATCAAAGTCTCAAAGAAGGCACGTGCTCACCCCATATAAAATGGGTATAAAAAGATCGTTAAAATGAAGAAGAAGATATATATATAGAGCAGAAAGAGTATATATGTATATATATATATATATATATATATATATAGAAATAATCAACACACAATCACGTGTGGAACAGAAATAAATTTCGGACTCACATCAGGATCGAACCTAGGTCTTTCAATTGAAAGGCAAGGGTGCTGCCCACTAGGCCATGCAAATCATAAAAGAGGTTGGAACCTGAGGGCAACTGCACCCAAGGAATTACCTGGGCAAGCCAACTGCTTGCATACCAGCGAGTTTTCCCCACCTTCCCGGCTCAGCAATGACCCAGTTGCAGTTGCCCCCAGGTTCCAACTTTTATGGCTTCTATGGCTCAGTGTGCACCGCCCTTGCCTTCAAATTGAAAGACCTGGGTTCGATCCTGATGTGAGCCAGAAATTTATTTCTGTTCCACACGTGATTGTGTGTTGATTTTATATATATATATATATATATACGTATATATATATATGTATATATATATAAATATATATATATATATATATATATATATATATATATATATATATATATATAAAGATTAATATTATCAATATTATACATATATATATATATATATATATATATATATATATATATATATATATATATATATATATATATATATACATATATATATGTGTGTGGAATCAGTTCTGGAAGAAGTTTCCTGAATTTTGTGGAAAATGTTCCAGCAGCATTTGTGGGGACATTCTGAATTGAAAAGGCTCTCTATATCGTTGTTCAGTCCAGACTGGTTCAGACGCTTTTCCTCTCTCCTTTCCGTCGGTGGACTTCCGCAAGTAACGATGTGCCCTCTTCCTTCTCCAGCCGCCCTTACTTCAGAGGTGAGTCTTGTTCTACCCCCGCGCTTGAGTCTGGTGAGCATTCTTTCTCCGAGGGGGAAGAAGCAAAGGACAACTTAACAATGTGTCAATATTGTCTTGAATTTTGGTGATTCTGACTTCGGCAAGAGCTGGTCATAGTGTATTCATGAATATACCGAAGTCAATTTATGAATAACTTACTCCAAAAAGGAATTATATTTGGTAGGTGCTTCTGCGCTGGCCAGGAATGGAACCGCGACCCGGTTCAGAATCAACGATAGCCAGTGACTTTCACCGCACGGAGTTGTTATGGAGGCGATTGCGTAGGGGAAGAACTTATGATTCTAAAGAGTCGAGAGGAAAAGGTGAGAGACCGAGAAGTGCTTGCTAGACGGAATGGCAGAGCGTTTAGAAGGGGCGTGTCCTCACATCAACGATGCCTGCGATTGCTTGCAAGATTCAGGTGAATCAGCCAGTGGCTGGTGTTGCAGAAGTATCCAGCACAGGGCTTCATCCCAGATTCGATGTAAAGAGTGAATGTTGTCGTGACGAGTTGGTTTTGTATGCGTTCCGCTTTGGTGGAAACTGCTTGGATGACATTTCTTCAGTGAAAGTAAACTGGTGGCGCCCGTTGAGTTTCATTTTCTCTGAGGAACTCCGGATTTCCTGAGGTCGATCATTACAGTCCTTGTCATGAAAATAACAAGAAAGGTCAAACATTTTAAAAACCCTTCTAAGATATTCAATGGCACAAACATTAAATAATAAAATCTTGCTTCGATGCTTCACTCTCTCCGAAGATTTTTGTACCAATGAAAGTTCGCTCGAAAATGCAGATGTCAGTTAACAGGATTCTTTTTCTAAAACCAGGATAGGTAAATATACCTGAAATTACCTACAAACAGAACGCTCATTTTTTATAAAATCAGCTGTTCCCACAGTTTTGTAATTCCTGAAATTTTTCTTAGCAATAAATATTAGAATATTTGCAATTCATGAAATTTGCTTCATCATTTGCGATATCAAACAAAGAGATAAAAAACAGATCGGGATTTAATCTTCCTATAAACGTCAATAATTTGTCGCCGAAGGGAAGACAAAATGTTGTACTGAATTCCGTTTGAAATGTTTCCCTTTTGCTCGGGTTTTGCCAGGAGACATTTCATATTTAGTGAAAATTAATATATCTAAAATATTTTTTAGTTTTATTTATTGGCATATTTATTATTTATCTTAATTTCGTCCATGTCTGCTTGATTGAATATCTAAACACAAGCACGCACACACATACACACACACACACACACACACACACACACACACACACACAATACATATATATATATATATATATATATATATATATATATATATGTCCTAAAATAAAACATTTCGAAATCGTTTACGATCTAGTCTCCTCTAATCTCTGCAACAAAAGAAGAATATTTTTTCCAGTCATACTTCTTCTCTTTCATGAAAGGTAAATGCATTGTTGCAAGGAGATAAAGCAAGACAAAGTAAAAGAGGAATTATTCTTCTCATATTCTTTCTCTTCTTGGTCCTGAGCAGAAGAACCTGAAGAGAAAGAAACAAGAAAAAGGAATTGGAAAATAGGAGGTGTCCTTTGTGCTCGTGTATCTTCAGCCTACACATCATCATTTATTACACTATATATCAGTCTTCATAAATGGTTATGGGAAATTGCTTTAAATGTTATCGAATTTCTTGGAATTTTCTAAATTCTGTGTTAATGGTTTCAGACAGAGCAGTGAGATCAAAATTTTCTTTAAAACTGATTTTGAAACAGAAGATATTTAGATGAGAACCTCAATTACTTATCATTATTCCGTTTTCAACTGGGTAAAAACTGCCCGGGAATAACTGCACCACACAAAGAAATTCTCGTTTCAAAAAACATCAGGTTTTTCACGGCGTCAATGCTATTGTGCCCGAGTGTGTGCATGCATATTCTATATGTGTAAGTCGAAAATTTATAAACTTCTCACATATAATTCATAGACTACTATGAAAATATTATAGCACACAAGTATATTATAACGTACATAGAATATTCTTCCAAAACTTTGCCTGGCAAAGAGCTACGGAATAAAAGAAGAAAATATATATGCCCTGCTGACTGGTGTAAAGCATACAGTATATTCAAAACTCGTCCCCACAAGTTTTACTAAAAACTTTTTATATTGATAATTTATGGTCTTTCATGTAGCAACCCAGTTATTTTTCTCTCTTCTGTTTATTTCTTAATTCTGTAAAGGTCACATGAACAAAGAGACACTTTCTTTCTAGCTTCCATCCAAGTTTAACCGAAGTCGCATTGCATTTCCCAGAATATGCAGCGAGAGGAAATCATTGCTTTGGAAACTTCGAATGTTTTCCCGAAAACTTGCTCCCCTTCCGCTCCCCACTCAAAACACCCATCCTCCAACCAGCCCTTCCTGCCAAAGGTCCTCAAGAAACCCTCAAACAAATCCCGTGAGGGCCCCGAAGCAAATGATGAGACCTTCAAGCGAAGTTTGCTTCATTCCTTCCTTTGGGGGTTCCCAAAATGCATTTCCACCGTTACGCTGTTGCTCTGTTACCATAGTAAGCAATTTGAATGTTCTTACAGGTTGACCAAATAAAACAGCAACAGTAATATCACATTCACCTAGTTGGAGGTAATCCTGAAATGCTATCGGTTGGGTCACTGCGGGTCGGGAGGTTGTGGATGAAACTCGCTGGTATGCTTGGTAACAGTGTGCCCGGTATAGCCTCTAGTACAGAAGTCCTTAGATTCTAACTTCTTTCGTGACTTGTGTGGGTCAGCTGATAGCGCCCTTGCCTTTCGACTGAAAGAATTGGATTCGACCCCAATATGAATCAGACATTTCTGTTATGGAGTGACATTCCTGTTCTGAAGTGCGATTTGAGGTGGCTGTGTAAGTGCCTCCTCAGGGCAGTGGGGCACTTGGCAAGAGGCTGTGGACCCTTTGGTGGGAGGAAGTTCCCCAAGATGGCAAGATGAAAGAGCTTCTTCTCCTGACACTAAAGGCAAGTACCTTTTTGCTCCCATGAGATTTCAGAAAAGGAAAATATTGACATTATTATGGCTCCTCATGTTGGCAAAGTGAGGAAGCATTTATCAACAGAGACCCTGATTTGAGGTCAAGGCAGAAACACTAACATTTACCAAGAAAGGTTCCGGTTCAAATCCTGGCCAGGGTCAAAGCACTTACCTAAAATGTCCTGAGTTCGAATCCCGCCGTTACCAAAGCAATTATCAACAAAGACCCGGGTCTTGAAATATGGCTGATCAACCATATCAAAATCCAGGTTTAATCTTGGCCGGGCAGCGCTATCGCCATAATCTATCTGGTCTGCATTCCCGCGAATAGTGAATTCGATGTCAAACGGTATTATGTGTGTTTGTGTGCATACATAAATGTGTGTGGCTTATGTATGTATATTGCTGCAGATGTGTTCATAAATATCGAACCACAATATCGTTTGCCATCCAGTTTACTATGCCCAAATAACTTAAACCTACGAGGAAATTATAACTGAAGAGTGCATCTGTCCTTACCAGGATTCATACCTAAGTCTTTGGTTTCATACCAAGACAGTTAATGTGATTTGACCACTCGGCTTAATACTTGTGAATATGAAAGTCACGTGATCTGTATATAATTCTATAACTCGTTTCCCAGAATGTTTACTTGCAGAACTGAATACTTGGCAGCAGAGAACACAGACATCACAAAGGAAAAGTAACAAGACCCCAGTAAATCGAGAGATCAAGTGATCGAAGGCGAAGGCGTTGTTGCATCCAGGAGAGCAGAGAAGGAAGCCAGGAATATAATGGAGCTGAATTCGCAAACCAAGAATTACACTTAAGGATGAATATATGTTCTTATTTTTATTCAATATGGTGTGAACGGAAGCATTCACTCTTGGAATAATTCGTATCTATTTTATGAACACCAGTTTTGGAGGCTAATTTTACTGATTCCTTTTGCGTTCCGTATACAAGAATTAGAATGACCCATTCTGATTTGTAGTGCATCATCATACTGGCGTTCCACTCCAGCTATACAGCAACATGTGCCTCTAAGATACACAGAAAATAACAATTACATCCCCGTAAACAAGTCATTTTTTTCGGAATTCTTTCGCGCTCTGCATACTTTAGATTTCTTTACGAAAATGAAAATTGTGAAAACAGTTCAGAAAGGATTCTAAGAGAATTAAATAAGATGGAAGGTAATTTTAATGGTTATCATGGAATACACAGGATGGCAACAAGTTCCAAAATTGTGTAAGTTCTTTTCTTTTATGCCAAAAATCGTTGAATATACATAAAAGGTAAGATGACAAAATTATGAGTTTATTATGTAGGTATGAACTATTATAATTCCCCAAGCATCCTGAGACAAGAATGAAATGCAGATGCAAGACAACAGGATGATGGATGCTGTACAAATGCAAACTCTGGCAAGAAAATGTCCATAGATGAGAAAACCTGTTATCGGAGAATGTTTTCTGTACTGGAGGAATACCCTTGAGTAAAATGACAATGGATCATTTATTTTTTTACTGATAATCATAGTTTACAAAAGAACCTTGTTCTAAATTATTCCAGAGGGATATTTCTGAAGACGAGGCAATAGACTGCCCTAAGATGTAAGCTTTTCTTCGTTAAGCCAAAGAGCGTGAGCGGATGAAGCCACCAGCGACGTCTGTAGAATTTTCAGGCAGGCGACGAAAAAGGAGGAGGAAACAGGTGAATTTGATTCCTGACTTAAAATTCCCGTCTGTGTGTTAGCTGTGAGGCTTGACTAGAACAAATGATTTTGCGTTCATCTTCAGAAAGTCTGAGGTAAAGTTGAAGCCTGTTTCGTGTGAAAGCTCAACAGAGCTCTAGATTGCATTTTCAAACAAAACATCAGTGATGATATTTTATACCGCATTAGCATAAATAAAACCAACACAGATAATACATGTTAAAAATGAGCCAAAGTTTCTTCGGCGCAATCGAGTTTTCTGTACAGCGTATAACGCCGTATGAAACTTTCAGCCACGGCCAGGTGGTAGCCTGTGTTGTGGCACCAACAGTGGTACCAGACGCACGATCATGGCTAATTTAACTTTAATGTTTGAGAAATGTTGAGGATGCCAGAGGGCTGCAATTTGCAGGCGGTTTGACATTGAGGGTGGATGATCAGCATGCCAATTTGCAGCCCTCTAGCCTCAGTAGTTTTTCAGATCTGAGGGCTGACAGAATACTTGCAGGACAGCAAAAGTGCGGATGGACAGACAAATGGCCATCTCAATAGTTTTCTTTCACAGAGTAACCAAAATGAAGGACCTGTCCTAACATGCATTGTCAGTTATTTTATTTAGGTCATGTTAACTGTATTCAGCAACAGCTTGATTAAAATCATTTGAAAATGGTTATTGCCAATTCTCCTGTTTCTTAATTCTGAGTTTATCTTAGTTATGTGAAATTCATTTCCGATTCAGTTTATTAAAAAAACATGTTTCTCGAGCAAACGGGCTGGGACCTCGTGAACCGGTAAAGAGAACCAAGATTACCTTTAACTACCAGTCTGTGACGTCATGAGCAAATTATCACACCGTTGGACTGTGAACAGCTTCTCCCCTACTGAGGAGGTCGTGCACTGCAACTTTCAGTTCGCTGAATTGCAGTGCACGCTACCCTAATACTAATCCCCATTTTAATGCATTTTTATCTATTTATTAATTTACATATTTTTTCTATTTTAGTGAGTGAGATCTCTTCCGTCTGCAAGTCCCTTTACCTCTTCTTACTTCTTCCTAATGGACACCATGTTCTTGGGCTTGAATTTCATGATGGCCCTTTGCGGCAGCTTGTTCCATATAGTCTATCTTCTGAATAATAATAATAATAATAATAATAATAATAATAATAAATGAAAAAGAACGCATGGTATTTACCCATTTCGTCTGCTGTACACGACAAACTGTGGCAACAGTTGTGGGTGCTCTTTGGGTTGTTACAACCCTCAGTGATTTAAGTTTTTAATATAAATGTTATACTGTATATGTTTGCTTATTATCTGCACGATGCTCCTTTTAAAAAATTTAATATAGATCACAACTTTATTCTAGGTAACTGTGACAACTACTTAGACTGATTAACATGCTAATCTTATAATGTATTTTATTACCAGCACTTAAATTCGTCTCTTCTGAAAAGCTAGATGGCACAGATTCTGCCAGTGATGATTCCTTCCAGAGCGAAATGGGCGAAAAGTAGACAGACTATGCCCCCACTTAATAAAGTATCACAACATATTCTAGGTAACCAGACACCTACTGGACTGATTAATTATGCTAACTTTATAATGTATTTACACAGCACTTGGAATTGTCCTTCTGAAAAGCTAGCTGCATAGATTCTATGAATGATAATTCTTCCAGAAAGAAATGGGCGAAAAGTGACAGACTATTCTCTTCTCTTGCTAATTAAAATTGTTAATTTATTCCGTGCCACACTTCTGTTTCTTTTTCATCCACGCAGTTTTTCGTCATTTTCTGCTTCACATCACTCTTTGCGTTTTGTGTTTTCAGCCTTCTCTTTACATACATCAGGCTTTCTCCTACCCAATCTCTGCCATCATTCTTTCTTGTGTCGAAAGGTGGAAAAATATTCATTTTTCAGATCCCTCCCAGAAGATGATCTTTTTGTGGTCTGAAATGTTCTTATAGTGAAAATAAATCAAATACTTGAAGTGTTACACTTGACCTCGCCAAGAGGGATTTTCAAGGCCTTGTCTTTGAGATATTCGAAGATTTAGTATATCGCCGTATATCACGAATGAAATTTATTTTAGTGCCATTATTGGAGTAACCCTGGAACTGGTTTTTGCAAAGCTTCATTATTTTATGAGAATTATAAATAGATGGTGCCTTCAAGAGTGGGCAGAAGGGGGATAGATTAAATGACAGACAAAAGGAAAAGTGGGGAAATGGCCAGTCCTGTTTTTCGTTATGATCATCTTTTCCTCGAAATCTTATATATTTCTTTATTGGTTCTGATCTCCCCTTCCTTCGGAAAAAGGTAAATGGAATAGAGAGAGAGAGAGAGAGAGAGAGAGAGAGAGAGAGAGAGAGAGAGACAGAGAGAGAGAGAGGTCACATGCGAAATTTCCTATCTGTAGTATTTGACTGATACATCACTTCGTACAATCCATCTCAGCTTTTATTACACTAATGGAGTTGGAAATTTGGCTTAAAATGAGCTAAATATCTGTTGCCGTGTACGAGACACTAAAGTGCAAAATCTGTTTCTGTCTTTCTCGTGACCCGATTTTCCCTGAAAAATAAGAACGGAGGTCTGAGGCTCATGCAAGAGAAAGCATCCTGCGTGGGAATGGTTTTTGTGTCGTCCAAACTCACGAATGTGTTTAAGACGAGAGATTAGTTAACTCGCGATATACTCGTATTACTGTCTTGAAGAATGGTTAGAATTTGGAGTGAGATGGGAGGACATAATAGCTTTTTCATTGACGTTAAGTATATATATTCCTTTTTCCATTACTTCATGAATCATGTTTTCATCACCTTTTCTCGGGTAGAAACAACAAACGATACACTTATAATTAACATAAATACACACACACACACTATATATATATATATGTGTGTGTGTGTGTGTGTGTGTGTGTGTGTGTGTGTGTGTGTGTGTGTAAGGGTATATAAAAGAAAACAAAATAATGCGGCTGTTAAACTGATGTAATGAATTTCGCAAAACAACTCTAGCATCTGACCTGACGAAAGCATGCATGATTATATAAAATTGCAGACACGAAGAGAAACTACTATATAAAGCCTTTAGAGCTGCTAATTCTAATGCAACCGATCCCATCCTTGAGTCAGCCGTTATGAAGGGATTCGAAGCGTCTTTCTCTCAAGACAGCTTTCAAAAAGCAAAGAATAAACTGATTTCTTACAAAATTCTTTTAAAGAAGAACAAACACAGGTAGGAAATAAGACCCTAATATCTTCTCGCTTCTCTTCCCCGATGTTCGTACCCATTAAAATCAAGATAACATCTTACCAGTAGTAAATTTTGTATTAGATAAGTTAAATACATCTAGATACATCAGACATTATTAAATTTTGAAATAGATTATTGAATCTTGTACTGGACGTGTTTATTCTCTGACATAAACTTACATTTATCTACAAACATCCATTATACAATAATAAAACGAATTCCGCGTAATAAAAGTAACCCACTTCAGCCGTAATGCCATTGTGATGGTTGCATGTAATGGGCCATTACGTATAATGGACTGAATTACAGGTCCATTACATTAAAAATGATTTGATTCCAGAACCATAGCTGTGTTCATGCTGGTTTTTCAGTAGCGGTTTTGTAAAAATAAAATAACAAATAAATAAAATAAATAAGTAAATGAATAATGTAAATTCAAATCTGTTTTGAATTTGATTGATCGATATGTGGGAAAACAGTATTTTCTAATTGAATTGAATGATCGCCTCACCAAGAGTGACATTGTACTGTAATGTCGCCTCTCCGGTTTAACAATGTTCTCTCAGATACTAAAAAAAAAAACAAAAAAAGCTTCTAACACGCGCCGATGTAATGGAGAAGTAACAACCAATGACCTCCCTGCATTGTGGGTATATATATCCTTGAGGACCTACTAATACCTGGAGTAACGATGACTATTATGCGCAAATAGCCAGTTTGGGTTCTATAATTTAAAATGAGACACGGAATGTTGGTATTGGATGTGTACTGTTTCGTAAAAAGGCTGAATTTTATGATTTTTTTTTTTTTTTTTTACGAACAGCAACCTGCCTGAGTGCAGGTGAATTAATGGCGCGCCTCCAAAAGCAATTATGGAACTTATCTCTTGATTTGCATTATTCACGCACTAACTATGACCAAGAGAAACCCTCCCAGCACTAGCGGGTATCTGAGACCAGGACGCCAAAATAAACAAATCAACGATGGTTAGAATGGTGAGCAGACGTAACAAAAGAGGTAATTAAAAACTGGTTAGAGGTAACATCACATAAACACGTATATAATATATATATATATATATATATATATATATATATATATATATATATATGATTATAATTCACTTGTAAATTTAGTTATATAATAAATGAAAGACCATCGGTCTAAAGCAGCATCAGACATTAAGCATTTTTCTTTGTTGGCGACCGGATAAAATTGATCCTTCGTTGTTATTGAAGCCATAAGTCTGTAGCGGGACAAATTCGAAGTGGAGCTCGAAAATGCTTTTTTTTATTATATGTATAAGCGCCGCATCAGTTTATAGGCTTCGGGTTCTTTTCTATTAATGAAACTCGCGATTTGAAATGGGTCGAAGGATGTGCGTACGATTCATCATTTAGCAGGACCTTTTTATTATTACCTGCTCCTTTAATTTGTCATTCTTCTGATCTGTGTTTAGCATGTAAAATATAATCAATTAAGAGAATGCCTGAGTTTACGTAATCTTTCCCACAATGAAGCAGCGTCTTGCCGCATTTTTCTCCCTTGATTTATCATCTACGGAGCTGCCTTAACCGGTCTTTATTAGTAGTTTTTTCTTCGTAATGTAAAGAACGCCCTGTGATCATCTGTTGCAGACCAGATCCAGTACGTACCTACATCCGTATTTATATCATACATATATACATATATATATATATATATATATATATATATATATATATATATATATATATATATATATTGCATGTTAATGAAGTAATATCTGTCATGTAATATAATCCATTGACATTATAATATTACAAAGACATTACGAAAGAGAAAAAGTAATACGTCATTCCTTTGTAACTGACATGAACATTCCTTTTCCCCGCAGCAACCGACTAAAAAACCTTTCGAAGATCCGGAAGTGTAGCTGTCAATTTGTGTCACCAGAACGAAAAGGTCGCTTGCGTTCAAACGAACTCTGCGGATGGAATTTTTCAGAGGTTAATGCAGTTAGTAATGGTGTGCCGTCAGGGGTACATCATGCGGTGTTCAGGTGGCATTACAAAGAGGCTAGGTTTCTTTGATCATTTGTTGACCTAGTCTTTGCTCTACCTCCTTCCTGATTCCTCTTTATCTGCTGTCCGAACCATCAACTATTACTTAGTAACCGTTGCTTTGTTCCAGTGCCACCTTTAAAACCTCGGCTTTACGTGATTTATCTTCTGTATCGCTTATCTGCGTCCAACCACTCCAACTCCTTTTCACTGTCTTAATTTAAGCGTTGAATGGCTGAATGTGACCTGGTCTTGTCGAACATTTGTGGTGTGTCGTTATTTGTCGACACCACGCGACCATTCATTATTCTATTTTCATTACACACTTCTTTTGGAAGAATATCATGCATGTGAACATTACAATGCATTTTCAAATGTTCACTCTTGAGAAACGTAGATGTGTCATTATGTTCACTTTAAATACTCTAACATATCCTGTTTTCAGTCTTATTTTGCTTGTTACTTAATCAAGACGATGCTTATCTGTGAAAATGCAGTGCTTGGATTTACAGCTCCTAAAATTTTCAAGAGAAATCTTGTCCCGGTTCTGAAACGCTTTCCACACTGAGCCAGAGAAGCCATCATCACACCCTTCCGGATTTGCAGGAACCGTTTAAAAGTTTTCACAAGGAACGCGGACCTCTCTCTCTCTCTCTCTCTCTCTCTCTCTCTCTCTCTCTCTCTCTCTCTCTCACCTATCACTAGACAAAACCACCTTGAACATATTGTCTCCTATTTCAAACTACTTATTAAAATCAGCAATATTTTTCAAACTAAAGGTTTAGGACGAAAACAAATTTTGCTATACAATTGTAAATACTATTAAACAGTGATTTATGACTTGAATTTCCATAATGAAATCCATCATAATTTCTACAAATCTCTCTTGAATTTTTTACGGAATTTTAAACATAAACAGCACACATCAAAGCTACATATGCAATAACGGCAAACCAAAACTCAACTGCGTTTATTGGGCATCCTTCATTTCCATTTGCTTCTCTCCCTCTTTCCCGCATGTCTCTTTCTATCCTACCATGCTTCCTCACTCTTGCCGGGATGAAATTTTATTCTCTGCCTCTGCAGTTTTGCGTTAGTCTTTCGTTTTAGCTTTTCGTTTTAACTCTGTGTCTTTCGAGACGGTAACGAGGCTTTAATAACAATGGACGTTGTACATTCTACAACTGGTGGTTATTGTCGAATTCGTTCGGGTTATTTCTTTTCTTATATTTTAACAGCACAAGAGAAAATCTGCATTTAATTTCACGTTGGAATTGAGCTAAACATAAAGTCTATCCTGTCAAGATTCCCTGCTATTTTTACTATTAGCATATTTCTAAGTATCTTTTTTCTTTAAGTCAAAAGAGAGGAAAGTAAATCGTGGATCAATGCACTTCAGTGAGCATCAATGCACCGACGTCATAAAAACCTCACTGAAAAAGACACTAAAACATCTTCTTTGGACAGCATTAGTTAGCATCAAGAATATCACATCACACACTAATTTCTCCCATCATTTCCCCTTTTCATTTTGTCCCGTGAATATAGTCTGACGTTAGAAGAGAGAAGGATTTTTAAAGAAACATCTAGCTAATTTAGAATCGTTCATGCTAAGTGGTGAATTTCTGTTTGTTCTCAACTTGAAAAAGCTGAATTTCATATCGAGTCCCTCTCTCTCTCTCTCTCTCTCTCTCTCTCTCTCTCTCTCTCTCTCTCTCTTCTAGAATAGGCGAATAATAGAGATAATAAAGAACGCCATAGGAAAACTTTCAGCGAACTTCTGAAGGAGTAGGAGGAAGAGACAATGAACTGATAATGATTCACATATTTCTGGCTGAATGCTATTTCAGCCGTCCAAACACTTTTATTTTTTGTGGGATTAAATAACTTTACCCCGACCACCTAATTAATAGGATCTAAAACATTATTCATTTTTTCAACTCATGTTAGGATTAACAGGGCTATCTGGAGAAGGTTTTGAATATTCTAATAAGATTTTAAACCAGCAATTATAATTACTTATTAGGATTGATGTGAGTGTTGTCTATATTGTTAATGTTGTGTTTCTGAATACTTTAAGTATATTATAACGGCTAATTCTATATCCACGACATTACTCTGAGACGAATGCCCTTTTATTTTAATATTTGTGAAAACCTTTCCCTTACACAAATTCAGGAGCAGCTCGTAAGTCTTAACAACCTTTTTACGATTGATTTTCAAAATAGCAAAAAAGGCTCTTTTAACTGCAAGTCATATTGGCTACAAGTTCAGTGTAGAGGTGTCATGCCTGTCTTTTTATACATACACATACACACATTATATATATAATATATATATATATATATATATATATATATATATACTGTATATACATGCACATACACTATTAAACCCGTGAATTTTTTCTTTTATCATCTTTCAACGCCTAGCACGCTGTGTATCCTGCAGGAACCTGGAGCCGCCCATAGACACAGGATTCAGAGGCAGCTCCTTGAAGGAGCAGCCTCTGGCCCAGATGAAACGGCGTCGGCGGAAAAGACGTTTCCTGCAAAGCGTTGATGAGAAGGTTGAGAAAGCTTTGGGGAATACTGGAGAAGAAGAAGATGCAATTAAACTAGATCATAAACATTTACCATAAGAATGATACTGAGAGTGTTTGAAATAATTCTTCTAATAACATGCTATTTCATCAGGCTTCTGTAAGGATTTAATCAAATCTGCTGATCATTTAACGCGTTTTTTTGTTCAGTTCTGTGGGAAATCTGACTATAATTATTAGATATTTGCTCAGCTTTTGAGAAAATGATATTCTGCTTCGAGTGAGGAAAAGTCTCTCTCTTCTCTCTCTCTCTCTCTCTCTCTCTCTCTCTCTCTCATTTTTTTTCTCTCTCTCTCTCTCTCTCTCTCTCTCTCTCTCTCTCTCTCTCTCTCTCTCTCTCTCTCTCTCCAATGGGTTGGCAAACCTACTAAAGAAGACTCCATACTAGACACCGTCCTATCAACAAAAGATAACCTAGTGTCTGACCTTTTAGTAGGAAACCTAGTGAACTCAGACTCGGAAAAAGCAGAGTTATTGAATAACTTTTTGACTATGTTTTCCAGTTAAGACACTACCCCAATCCCTGAACCAGCTATTAAATATGAAGGTGCAGAACTGCTTGACAAAATAATATTTACAGAAGAAAGCGTTAAAAACAAAATAGAAAAGCTAAACAAGTTTAAATCTCCTGGCCTGGATCGGATTCATCCAAGAGGAATTAAAGAGTTAAAAGAGGAGATAGTTCCTCGCCTATAAACTCAACAGAAAACTGCAGAACAACGAAAGGCAATTAAAAGGATGGAAACTAGGTAATGCCCCCTAGTTTACAAAAAGGTCGAAAAGGAAGAGCCAGAAATTATAGACCAATCTGTCTAACGTCAGTCCCTGCAAGATTTTTTGTTTCATAATTGCAGATCAAACTGGGATCACGAATGATAGAAACAACCTGTCGTTAAACAGCCAACACGGCTTCAGACAAAACAGACCCTGCCTATCAAACCTCTTGGAGTTTTTTCATAACATGCTTGGTATTTACAAATAAAAGGGTAGAGCAGATATACTCACTTAGATTTTGAGAGGCTTTGACAAAGTTCCACACAAGAAACTAATGACAAAAAGTTAGAGCTTTCTGGAACTGTAGGAGAAAGAGCAGACTGGGATCGAAAAAACTGGAGTCGCAATAACCGGTGAAGAATCAGTACGGCAGAGTTCTCAGGGTTCTGTCCTCAGGCCACTCGTTTTTTATTTACATTAATGACACACTAATGTAGGCTTAACTAGCAGGATAGCCAATTTGTAGACACCAAACTAGGTGTAAATGCAGTAGACCCAGATACAGCGGGGAATTTAAGCAAAATGATCTAAGGAAAATGGAGAGTGGCTGTGATGGCAATGCCTTTTAACTTGACAAGTGTAAAGTGTTACAAACAGGAACAAACAACCTCATGCCAACTATATGCTGCTTGGGAATAACATAATAGTGCAAACAAGAGGACCTTGGAGTCATTACTACCAAGGACTTAAAATCCACAAAACAGCAAACTGAAAAGAAGGCACAGAAACTAATGGGATGTGCAAGCATAAAGAGGTAAACAACACAGAAAGAAGTTGAAACGGTGTTTCAGCTCATACATCAATATTCATATTCATCTTCAATGTGCAGTACAGTTTTGGTCACCAAAACTAAGAATGGACATAAATAGATTAGAAAGGGTGCAAGCAAGATCGACAAAGTAAATTCCATCCATCAGACAAATAGGTTACCAAAGACGACTAGAGAGCCTGAACATGTATGACTTAGAAATACGACGATTGCGAGGACAACTAATAGCAACATTAAAAATACTGAAAGGCACAACAAAAGTAGGCAGTAACCTCTTTACATTAAACGAAACCCAGACAAGAAATAATGGCTGGAACCTAGAACTGAAGAGGTACTACATACGGAATTAACTGCCACTCAGAAGTTGTAACAGCAACAGTGTGGGAAGAGTTTAAAAGCGGAAGCAGATAGTCATTAGAACGCTGGGTGAATGAACAGTAAAACCTGCTTCTAGAGATAAGTGGAAAGGTTACGATGTCTCCTCGGATGGACTAATATTAAAGTCTTTGAGACATCCTAATCCTTGTCTCTCTCTCTCTCTCTCTCTCATATACACGTGATGAACTTCATCAAAGGCTATGTGCTTTTCTTTATATCCTAAGGAAACTTCAAACCTCCACTCATATTAATTAAGTGACATAATTAAGAAAGTTGCTTTCATCAGATAAACTCTGTCGAACTGGAAGTATTTCTTGGCCTATTAATCCAGTAGGTTTTTTGAATGTCTTGTTTTTCACTGAAAGATTTCTGATGACTAAATTTTTTCAGTCTTAAAACAAGAGCTTTATTATTTGTGTATTTATTGGTCAGTTATATTCAATGTCTAAGGTAATGTTTTTGTAATAGTCGCCGGCATTTTTTAATTTGTATTAACTCTTACACTAGTACTATTTTTCTTTACTACTCATCTTCTGTTTACGAACCTTATCAATTCAGAAATCAGAAAAATTGTATAAATAGACTTTCGTTATAAATATAGAGATATTTCGTAAATCTACTCGATGTTGTCAATCGTGTTTATTTCCTGCAAATGTTTAAGGAATATACAACAGCAATATAAAATTCCTTTCATAATCTGAGGAGATCACTAATTCATTTCTCATGTTCCTGATGCAACTCTTGTCTTCAAAGGAATGTCTGCAAAAAAATGTTATTTGTGTCTTCCTGTGTGAGGTTAATGGGACAGTCTGTGCAAGAGCTCTCTACAGATGTATGCAGATGGGAGGTCACTTGGTTGGAGCTTGACAGGTAATGTAACGTCCCTACGGTAAAGACTTATGTCAGTTACATTTTAAGTTTATATTTATATATATATATATATATATATATATATATATATATATATATATGTTATATATATATATATATATATATATATATATATATATATATATACTTTGTCATATAGCTGTGAGCTTAATAGTATCTTATAGTGAATTTTAAATTATCATTTAATTTGTTTTGTTTTTTGTAAGTTTTTAAGTGATTTTAAATTGTAGATTGCAGCCTTGAAGACGCAGTGAGGTATTGTGTCAACATCAGCAAAATAAACTGTTATTTTTATATACGTACTGCCTTGCTGAATGCACTTGATAGTTACTATATATATATATATATATATATATATATATATATATATATAGTATATATATATATATATATATATATATATATATATATATATATATATATATATATATATATATATATACTGTATATATAATCGTATATATAATCACTGGCAGGAGGAGATTTTATCTATAATATCCTTATCCTAGGCACCTCTAGAAAGATTCATGGTATTTCCTTTGTTTAATCAAGGCTGATTCCAATTCATCTGCTTTTGAACCGACAATCGTTGCTATAAAATTATGTGGCATATATTCTAGTTTATTCTGTGGTTATGGTCAATATGTGGTTAAAATAGCTGAGCCTCTGTTGTCCGTACCTAACTGAACGTTTATGCTGTATTAATCTCTGGGGAGTGATTGCCTTGTGGGGTCACACCTGCAGTAGCGGTTTCATAAACTCCTGTGTCTTTGGGGACTGGCTTTTGTTGGACGTTAATCAGGGATTTGGCTAAGGACACAGGAGTTTACAAAATCCCTTTCCTCGACTATGACCAATCTTATATCGGCTTTACATGCAAATCACTCCCCTACAGATTAATACAGCATAAACGTTCAGTTAGGTACAGACAACAGAGCTCAGCTATTTTTAGCCCCAAATAACCATAATCACAGAATAAACTGGAATATGTCTCATATAATTTATAGCAGCAATTGTCGCTTCAAAAGCCAGTTGGTGGAATCAATCTTGATTAAACAAAGAAATACTGTAAATCTCTCAAGAGGTACTCTGGGATTCAGATATTATATGATAAGAACACTGTGGGGTAAGACACTAGCACCAAAGGGAATAAAGGGTGGGGGTGGGAAGGCTTTCTGACAAGGCTACAGACTGTAGACTAGGTAACTTTATGAATTTATCATACCTAATTTCAGTACATATGGCTTACTATCTGGAAAAGAATACTGTGGGGGTAAGACGACACCAAAGGGGTGGGGGTTGGGAAGAGAGAGAGAGAGAGAGAGAGAGAGAGAGAGAGAGAGAGAGAGAGAGAGAGAGAGAGGGGGGGGGTTGAGGGGTGTTAAGGAGAAGAAAGACAGAAAGAGACAGGGAAGGTTGGAGAGAGA
The DNA here is from genome assembly GCF_040412425.1 of Macrobrachium rosenbergii. NCBI lineage: Eukaryota > Metazoa > Arthropoda > Malacostraca > Decapoda > Palaemonidae > Macrobrachium > Macrobrachium rosenbergii. The sequence goes on along the minus strand of NC_089770.1, from coordinate 35,846,343 downwards.
GAGAGAGAGAGAGAGAGAGAGAGAGAGAGAGAGAGAGAGAGAGAGAGGAGAGAGAGAGAGAGAGAGAGAGACACACTAGAGCACAAGTGCCGGGTTGCCAGGTATCATGAGTATAGCAGCATAGCAGTATATATATATATATATATATATAGTTGTTATATATATATATGCAGCATATATATAGTATATATAAGGGAGTCTTTTCCTCATCAGGTCACTATTCATAGAATGACATACAACAGTAGAACAGACACTGATTGACTAGCCCAGTATATATAACAAATATATATATATATACATAGCATATATATATATATATATATATACATACATATATAAGGTGTGTGTGTGTGTGTGTGTGTATGTGTATGTCCACACTATTTGGTCAATATTCCTCAGCCGTAAAGCAACGGCCACAGATAAGGGTAGTGACAGCAGCATGATGAGGAAAGACAATCGTCATAATGAGTCGTTAAGCATATTTAGCATATGGCCACACTTCTCATTCTCCAGCCCTGTTGTAATTACTTCAGTCAGTGTTTTAGTGTACCTGCCTGCGTGCTCATTTCCAAAGTAGCAAAGACTCTGACCATCTCACGAGTCTGGATGTTAATCAGAAGTTGAACACAGTGAAAAGATGGAAACCAAAATCTCTGTCACATTCAAGACGACATCATCTGAAAGCCGATAGTTTCGGAGTCATTGCATCAAAGATTTGTTTCACTTGAGCCAGTGGTCTCTTCCTCAGTTTAATGTCATCTGGAGAAAACGGAATATTTGCGGTCCACCATCAGTCTTCGATAAACACTAGATATGCCGGCTGGATGTAGATTACAGGTTGAGCCAGCAGCTCGTTTAGTACATCTTATAGGCCTGAGGAGTAGATTTTTTATAGCTGTAGGCCAAGCACTGTATTAGCCGTGACGATTACTGCTTAATGCTCATTTACACACACACAAATTATGCAGATATATATATATATATATATATATATATATATATATAAGATATATATACATATATAATATATATATATATATACACATACTTATATATATATATATATATATATATATATAGAGCATAATAATATTTATATATATATATATATATATATATATATACATATGTAGGTATATATATATTTGTATATGCTGGTTACATATATAGTATGTGTATGTATGTATATGTATGGTTGTATGCATGTATGTAAGAGCTGCTACATATATTATGCATATACATATACTTACATATTTGTGTGTGTTTATTTAGCATTGGCTAAGGATTTGAGAACAAAGACAATTTGCTGTTAAATATCTATAATGAAAATCGCACAATTTCATTTATAATTCAGCATCTGTCACTTTTTCACATATCAGTCATTAGTATGTCTTTCAAATATACTATATAGCTCAATGGAGACATGTTCTAAATATGCTCTTACTAAGGCCAGCAATTACGTTCATCGTCAGCATTGATCAGTAATAGTGTTACTAATGGTGCAGTTGAATATCTCGAAAAGCCTGTATATACGCAAAGAGCTTTTCGAGCAGTGTGACTAGAGTCGCCTGCTCATTTAGCGATGGACATAAATTAGCCTGAGGGTGTTTCTCAGGCTGCTGGGGACTTCTCTACTGACACATTGATTTAGATCTTTCACAGTTCATGCTGATGAGGACAGTACAGTGTTGACTTCACACATATGGACATCCACTTGTCACACTGCTGCCGTACATTAAAATAAGACACTATTTCAGTCCATTGAATAGCTATTCGGGTCATGGAATCAGCTGACAGCTGGAATGAGGTCCTGTTAAAATCTGTTTATTATCCTGTAGCTTTCTCCCATGGAATGTGAAGAGAATCCAGAGTTAGTACACTGTCAGCATAGAATTTGTGAGTAGTAGTTAGTTCTTATCTTTTTTCTTCAATCCTCGTTGAGTGAGTTCTTTCTATTTAGTTTTCCAGTTAGATTCACAAAATACATAAAGCATACATATATATATATATATATATATATATATATATATATATATATATATACAGATATATATACATTGATATATAGATATATTGCATATATACATAATATACATATATATATAGTATAGTATATATATATATATATATATATATATATATATATACATATATATATATATATATTTATATAATATATATATATATATATATATATTTATATATATATATATATATATATATATATTTATATACATATATATATATACATATATATTTATATATATTATACAGCATATATATATATATATATATACACATATATCATATATATATATACAGTATAGTTTAGCTACCTCGACTTGCATTACACTGCAGACAATGGTGGGAAGAATAAATATTGCTTCCATGTTGTTTTTCTTTGCCTCAACACGTTATGATAATTTAAGAAATATAATATATTTTTTAGTTATATTGGCTGTACTGAATGTAAGTAAAGTGTCTGCTACTGTCACTGTCACCATAACATTGACAGGCAGCAACAGAAGTAATCACGCTTTTGTCTTATTTTCAGCCGCCACTACCTCTCACACGAGCTGTTCAACTGAAACGGTCGAGAATAAGAGTTTCACATGTCACATTCAACAATTGTTCTGTCCTTGAATAAAGCATGAAATTTAGTAGAACTGGTTTTCATGAATTTAAGATCTACGACGGCGATGTTTTAGTGTTGTAATATTATTTTGCTGGCATATTTGCATTAGCCTGGTCGCGAGCATTTCGGCAATGGCATTAGCTGCAGGCGTCACTTCTGAACACAAGAAGTGCCATCATAATTACCTTTCTCATTTTTCGTTAATTTTTTCTCTCCCATTATTTCATGGCCATTACCTATTTATCGCATCAGTCGAGTTAAGCACTAACTCAACTTTACAAGAGCATATATATATATATAGAGAGAGAGAGAGATACTGAATGTTCGAGAGTTCCGACAGTTGTTAAATTCATCGATTTTCAAAAGCCGTCGATTTTCATATCGTTATTTCTTCTCAAAGGATCGGGTCCTCACATCGTTAGTTCAGTAGGAGCAGAACATTAAAACTGAAGCTCGTGACAAGAATCTCTCTTGTTTTGGGAATTTTGCTTTGTTTCGATTCGAAGAAAATGGCCGTCAACATGCTTATATATATATAGAGTATATATAGTATAGTATATATATATAGTGTTATATAGTAGCAAAAGAGTATATATAGGCAGCATAGCATTTTCATGGTATTTGCCAGTGCATAAATGCTGATTGCTGCCCTGCGACTCGATTTGCTGCAAAAAGGCAGATGTTGTCACCACGCTTCCGATTCGAATTATCACGCTACTCTGCTTGCTGTTCCACTCAACCATTCATTTCAGCTGCACAATGCCTGCAGAAGCAGCAAGCTCACAGTGACAGTTTTTCAACACCAAATCGCGCAAAGAAAAACACAAAAATTTGTACCGCAACACCTGAAATCTCACTGACATTCATCGAACGACGAGTCACGTGGACAGAAATATCTATTACTTAAGTAAAGTTTTGCATTACCTTCAACAGGAAAGTCAAAATAGTTCGAAGCTTCTTACAACAGCGTATTATCAGTTCAAAAACAAAGGAAATATTTAGTAATTTACGGAAATAATGTCAACACATAGTGAATTATAATTAATATTTCTTCGATTCGTCACTTCTCATCAGTTTCCCGATTTAATACGATGTCTCATAAATGGCGACAGTTAGCACTTTGGCCGTGTTACGTTTCAGCAGATACTGGCGTAAAATCAGTGAAGATCATTCAGAAGAAGAAGAAGAAGAAGAAGCCAGTTAAAGAAGAACAGTTAGCCAGTTGTGCTGGTCACAGCAGAATCTTTCGACAAGTAGTGTTCAAGATGGAATACGAGCTGGGTTCAAAATACGAAAGAGCCTTCTCGATATTAACATACAGTTTTTTAAGAGGAAAGAAAGAAAACACCTGAACATGCAACTTGACGCTGACACTACTATAAGGACTTTTTATTAAAAGAGAACGAACGTCAAAAGGAGTCATTATTTGTCCGCATTGGCCCTGCAATCAGGCGATGGGACTGAAGTGATGACCTCTTCAGCTGCTTCCGCCCTTATAATTAGTGTCAGCGTCAAGTTGCATGTTCAGGTGTTTTCTTTCCTTTTTTTTCCTCTTAGAAACCTTGTGAGCGGGGCCAGGAAATATGAGAACTCTTTTATTTCAGTGATCGGTGTTTTGGTTGAAGCTATTTCGGTAATTCCCATCTTCTTGAAGACCCCACTAAAACCTTCAGAAAGTTCTTCTTCTTCTTCTTCTTCTTCTTCTTCTTCTTCTTCTTCTTCTTCTTCTTCTTCTTCTTCTTCTTCTTCTTCTTCCTGGATGTCTTCCGCTGATTTTTACGCCGAATACTTACTTGTGGAAACGTAACACGACACAAAGGTCTGCTTACATCGCCATTTGTAAAATGAGACTTTATCATGCAATGCGTCGGGAAGAACTGATGGAGGTGAGCAGGTCGAAATATTAATTATGAACCATTCACTATGTGTTGACATTATTTCCATGCATTACCTAAATATTTCCTTTATTCATACTGAACTGATGTCACATATAATTATTCGTAAAGAAAGCTTCAGACCTATTTTTGACTCCTGTTAGAATTAGTACAAAAACTTTTACTTAAGTAATAGATGATCTGTCCAGTATTCATCGTTCGATGAATAATCAATTAAAGAATTTTCAAATTGTTCACGAATTACAAATTTTGTGTTTTCTTTTCATGATTTATGGGTGTTGAAAACCGTCCTGTAGTCTTACTTCTCCCTACTGGAACAACGTGTGCAATAAGAAAATAATGAATGATTGAATGGAACATAAACCAAAATATCGTGTCATTCGAATCAAACTGTTAAAGTAGGTGACAACATCTCTGTATTTCTCTGCTCATCCGAAAAGTCATAGAATAACATCAGCAATCAACATTTCTTTCTCTACTGTAAATACCATAAAATCTCTCTCTCTCTCTCTCTCTCTCTTTCTCTCTCTCTCTCTCTCTCTCTCTCTCTCTCTCTCTCTCTCTCTCTCATATGTGTGTGTGTGAATTGTTTTTCTTCGAGATCAATGAACAAGAAACAAAAATTCCCTAAAGATAAAGAATTTATCACGAAGCCCTCTGATTTGCTAGTCTTGCTTTTATTCTCTCCTCTGTTCTTTGATATGAGAGAGAGACCCGATCCTTTTTAAGAGAAAGTAACGATATGGGAATCAACTGGCTTTTGAAATCGATGTGGATTCTGCCAACACAAAGAGACAATATCCGGAATTTCCTCCCAGACGATTCCAAGTTAAACTCTCCATGAGAGCTGAGGTTGGGGTACTAACTCCCCGGACGATTGTCCCGACTAGAATACTGTTTCATTAATGGCCATGAAATAATGGGAGAGGGAATAAGCAAAGGGCTCAAAGACAGCACCGAAAAATGGAAAGGGAAATGAAAGTGAAATTGTGAGTAACTTTCTGTATTCAGAAGGACAAGTATTCGAGACCACCTGCGGAAACAACCTAATGTCATTATACATAGAAAAAGAAGAATACTCGCGATAATTTCAATGCAAAAAATATCTGTAAATTAAATAATACAACACTAAAACATCACTACCGTCGAGTAAGATGTAAATTCATTGGAAAATTGATTCCTATAAGTTTCATGCTTGTATTTCCAAAGGACAGGGAACTGAGATTGTTTGAGTAATGACATGCCAGAGCTTCTTGTTCTGTTAAAGGACGTTTCAGTTTGAGGCAGCTTCATCAGTGAAGGGGAATGAGGAAATTAACAGCTGAAATAAGAATAAAAGCGATGATTCGCTTCTGTTCTGTAGCACTGTCAATGTTGTATGGTAATAGTGGTGTAGATGTAGCAAGAGACACTTTTCGTAAGAACTACTAACGATTCGTTTCAATTTTTATTGGCCTTCTTAAAAAAAAATACTTATTTTACATATTTCTTAAAATTCATTCATAATCATCGCAATGTTGAATTTAAAAGAAAAACAGCGTAGCTAATTATTTTATTCTTCCCCACCATTTGTCCTTTAGATTAATGGCAATATAAGTCCAGGGTTAGAAAATACTGTATATATATATATATATATATATATATATATATATATATATATATATATATATATATATATATAAATATATATATATATATATATATATATAATATATATATATATATATATATAAATATATATAGTATATGTAGAGAGTAGCAACATATATATATATATATATATATATATATATATATATATATATATATATATATATATACTGTATATATATATATATTATATATATGTGTATGTGTATACATATATCATTTGAGTAGAGAGAGATATATATATATATATATATATATATATATATATATATATATATATATATATATACTTTTATGCTATTTGCACGGGTATCCTTGAAAGCATATTTGCTGTGTTCATGTGAGAGAGAGAGAGAGAGAGGCTACAGATAGATAGATAGAGATAGAAAGAGGGCTCACTCAACGAAAGTTGGAGAAAGAAAAAGATAGAATTGTGGCTACCTTTTCACGATTCTAAGTACTTACCAGCCAATACT